>NC_042960.1:58603695-58809981 GCF_901001165.1 Salmo trutta
GTGTCTTGTCTCTCTCCCCTCTCTCTCTCTCTCTCTCTCTCTGTGTGTGTGTCTCTCTCTGTGTCTCTCTCCTCTCTCTCTCTCTCTCTCTCTCTCTCTCTCTCTGTGTGTCTGTCTCTCTCCTTGTCTCTCTGTGTGTGTATCTCTCTCTCTCTGTGTGTGTCTCTCTCTGTGTCTCTTTCTCTGTGTGTGTGTGTGTGTCTCTCTCTCTCTGTGTGTGTGTATGTGTCTCTCTATCTGTGTCTCTCTCCTCTCTCTCTGTCTGTGTGTGTGTCTCTCTCCTCTCCCTGTGTGTCTCTCTCTGTGTGTGTGTCTCTCTCTGTGTGTGTGTGTCTTTCTTTCTGTGTGTGTGTCTTTCTTTCTGTGTGTGTGTCTTTCTTTCTGTGTGTTTGTCTTTCTTTCTGTGTGTTTGTCTTTCTTTCTCTGTGTGTGTCTCTATTTCTCTCTCTGTGTGTCTCTATTTCTCTCTCTGTGTGTCTCTCTCTCGCTCTCTCAGTGTGTGTGTGTGTGTGTGTCTCTCTCTCTCTGCGTGTCTCTCTGTCTCTGTCTCTCTGTCTCTGTCTCTCTCTCTCTCTCTCTCTCTCTCTCTCTCTCTCTCTCTCTCTCTCTGTGCCTCTCTCTCTGTGCCTCTCTCTCTCTCTCTCTCTCTCTCTCTCTCTCTGTGCCTCTCTCTGTGTGTGTGTGTCTCTCTCTCTCTGTCTTTCTCGGTCTCTCTCTCTTTCTCTGTGTGTGTCTCTTTCACTTTTGTTAGATTACTTGTTAGATATTACTGCATAGTCAGAACTAGAAGCACAAGCATTTCGCTACACACGCATTAACATCTGCTAACCATGTGTATGTGAGTTGATTTAGTAAGTCTTAACAAAGTCTCTCCCCTTACTGGACAAGCTTCTTTTGGGGGTGGGGGGACTATTCAGTCCCTCTCTTGAGTTGCATGGATGCAGAATTCCCATCCTTAATGTTGAGCGTGAATCAAGATTCAGATTCAATCATTACTGCAAGGAAATCATAACAGAAAAAGGTGTGAAAAAAAACGATTGTATCACCAGAGTAGTGCAGAATGAGTCTGTCTATCCCATTGTTACTGATCGTTGGACCTCCTCATCATTCACCTTGACTGTCTGTGTGTGTTGTAATAATAATTTGGTGGGTGCTTATAGTTGTACATGTGTGTATTATATTATGCATGTGTGACTTGGAAAGGTGTTTTTTTGCATATCCCAACTCCCTCTGAGACATCCTCGGCGAGTGGGGTCACAGCCAGGGTCAGCTGTGACCCTGGAGCAATTATGGTTATGTGCCTTGCTAAAGGGCACATTAACAGATTTTTCACCTTGTCTGCTCAGGGATTTGAGCTAGCGACCTTTCAGTTGCTGACCCAACGCTCTACCACTAGGATACCTGCCTGTCTGGGAGTGTAGTTCTCAGTTACTGACCCAACGCTCTAATCGCTAGGCTACCTGCCTGTCTGGGAGTGTAGCTCTCAGTTACTTGGCACAGACCTCTTGTGAGTTTAGACATACCTACTCAACACAACTGATTGGTTGAAACGCATTAAGAAGGAAAGAAATTCCACAAATTAACTTTTAACATGATACACCTGTTAATTGAAATGCATTCCAGGTGACAACCTCATGAAGCTGGTTGAATGGCAAGAGTGTGCAAAGCTGTCATCACAGCAAAGGGTGGCTACTTTGAAGAATCTCAAATATAAAATATATTTAGATTTGTTTAACACTTTTTTTACTTCATGATTCCGTATGTGTTATTTCATAGTTTTGATGTCTTCACTGTTATTCTACAATGTAGAAAATAGGAAAAATAAAAAAAAACCTGTAGATGAGATGTAGCTCTGTACAAGTCATTTAAAATAGATGTTCACTATCAAATCTCCTTTTTACATCGTTGAGTATTTTCTCACAATGCATTTTTGAAAGATACTCAATGTTTGTTGAGCCAATTGTAGTTTTCATGCATAACAGCCACAAATGTAGGCGTTGGGCCACAATGAGTTAATCACCCAAGATTGTCAGTGTAAGAAAGCTTACCTGTTCTCTTTCAGTCACAGATGCACCAGTGATCCTTAAAAAGGAAAGGTAATGCCATTCGTCATGGTCGAGGACAATCACCAGACAAAGCAAGTGTAAGACGAGCCAGACTGTAATCCTCTGTTGAAAGGAAATGGGGAGATGAATGGTGCCCTTGACCTCACACACACACACACACACACACACACACATACATTGTGTAATAGAATCACACCTATTGAACGAACTGGTGCTGGAAATGGACAGGTGTTTCATGTCAATGCAATTGTTTACACACTCTATAGTCCATTTCCCCCTGAAGAGATGGTCCATAATTTAGCAAGTTCCTTTCTCTTTTATTCAGGAGGAGAGAGAGATGGAGAGAGGGAGTTCAGTAGTTGTAGGAGGAGATGGACATAGGGAGCTCAGTAGTTGTAGATCTTACTATGTCCAACCGGGGGGGAGAGAGAGAAAACAACGACATGAATTGGCTGATTTGCGTCACAGTAGTGGAAAACATAATTGCTGGCTAGCATTCCTTTCTGTATAGTCTGTGTCAGAAGGTCAGCGAGACAGGGACACTGGGGATGTATCTCAATGGTCATAACATGCATCCTGTCCTTGTACCCTGTCCCTTTCCCTCATCCGCACGGAACTGAAAGAATAGTACAGGTGAAAGAATAAGACTGGTAAAAGAATAGGACATGTTGCCTCCTGAGTGTTAAGGAATAGCAGAAATAAAAGAATAGGACAGGTACAATAATTTGGCAGGTGAAGTAATTGGGAAGGTAAAAAAATAGGACATGTTGCCTCCCGAGTGGTGCAGTGGTCTAAGGCACTGCATCGCAGTGCTAGCTGTGCCACTCGAGATTCTGGGTTCGAGTCCAGGCTCTGTCGCAGCCGGCCGCGACTGGGAGATCAATGGGGCGGCGCACAATTGGCCCAGCATCGTCCGGGTTAGTGCACACTGACACAGTCGCCAGGTGTACGGTGTTTCCTACTAGAGGCTGGCTTCCGGGTTCGGTGGGCATTGTGTCAAGAAGCAGTGCGGCTTGGCAGGATTGTGTTTCGAGGGACGCCCGGCTCTCAAACCTTCGCCTCTCCTGAGTCCATACAGGAGTTGCAGCGATGAGAGAAGACTGTAACTACTAATTGGATATCATGAAATTGGGGAGAAAAAGGGAGAGGAAAAAAACTCAAGAATAGGATGTGTAAAATAATATGAAAAGCTGAAAGAATAGGACAGGCGAAAACCTTAGACTCTCATATCTCTCAGATCAGCAAGGGAGAGGAAGGTGGGAAGCCATGGTAGCGATATCCCTGTGTTGGAAAGAAAACACTTTGGTTTAAGGCCAACATGACCCTTGGCTGACCACGGTGTTAAACAGGCATGGACAACTGAGGTCCAACAATGTTAGGAAGACCACCAGATAGAGCTGAAAATGAAGAGTATGAGAAAAGAGAGCTATTTATGACTTTATTCTAGTTTCCTAGGTAATTATTATTTTATGTAAGACTATAACCATTTTGTATGATATCCTCAATGATCACTTTTTAAATCAAGAGTTACTGTATGGTACTTTGGGAAGATTATGAGTGAAGGAGACTTTTGCTTGGTCATAAACCACACATTTCTGTCCTGCGAGAGGGACAGCTTGTTTCTGGTACTTGAAGACATTTAATCCCGGATTAGATTGACAATTTATACCAGGCACACATGAAAATAGTCAAACACAGCATGAGGCCGCCTCTTCATCTTCATCCAACCAGAGTCAGATCAGGCCAAGACTTTGTCATGGTTTTAAGACCCTTTTCAGACTATTGTGCTGACCCCAACCGTACTATGTTTTTTTTACATAGACGTTTCGAGTACTGAGTGCATTTTTAAGGTACACTTTGGGATTTTGGCAATAAGGCACTATATCTACTTCCCCAGAGTCAGATGCTAGCAGGTACCCATAGATTTTCAGTCATTGTGATAATGCTAGTTAGTCATTGTGCTAATGCTAGTTAGCATTGGCTCACTATTGTACCTCTAACATTCTTCATACTGGACACAGAGACATAATCATGGTATCCACGGGTCCATCTGATTCTGGGGGAAAATCGCAAAGTATCACTTTAAGTGAATTTGTTTGTCATAGAGGAAAACAAGTTTATTTTTATCCTTTAGATGACAATATTTTGTAGATGCTAAAGCATGGAGGAATGTTGTTTTTAAGGTTGATTATGGTTGCAAAAGGTGAAGCAGGTAATCCACCCTCTTCTTGTCAGTTGTCCTGGTTTTGACCAGCAACATTCACAGTGATGTTCCAGAACATTTCAGTCGCTCCGGGAAAGGGGTCACAACCTGACTTCCCTGCGTTTTGGAAACATTTGGAGTTATTAACGCTGCAGGAGAACATTTGGTGTATTTGGTTTCCCTATGCTTTAGTGAGCAGTTGCTTTGTGCTAGCTATGCTAATGAGGACTTTTGTTTCTGACAGACAGTATCTCTTCCATAATGACCTGGCAGTGTGGCCCTGAGAGCTCTGGCTCCAATTCATTACCCAGACAGGACTAGTAGGGCATCATAATGATACACTATCACCTCCTAATCATTCTGCAGCACTAGTTCCAAATGACAGTGAAAAGCAGGGATTATTATGTGTGTGTGTGTGTGTGTGTGTGTGTGTGTGTGTGTGTGTGTGTGTGTGTGTGTGTGTGTGTGTGTGTGTGTGTGTGTGTGTGTGTGTAAACAAGCACACATGGATGTACTCCACAGACGTCCCCCAGAGTGCATTATGTTAATAGTCTGTGTGCTGTAGATCTGAGTCTTACTCATTATTCCCAAACTGGAGGAAATTTCTTCAGAAGGAAAACATAACCGACCGTTTTTATTATACAAGCTCAGAGAGCGTTTCTTTTGCTGAGATTTTCTCAATGTTGCACTGCCCATAATGGCCTATTTACAATATTGTAATGTGTAATAACAAATTGTTTGTTTTTCCAATTATCTTTTGGAATGAGTGTATCATGAGTTTGATCCCTCAAAGGGATATGGATGTCTTTCAATTCTCAAATAAAACCAGACCAACTCAGGAGGATTGAGAGGCTGTGTGAACGTATGATAATTCTGATAAGAATAATGCCTGATTTAATGAAATTAAATGTTTGGTCATAGAGGCCTTAAACAGAGCTGTTTTTGAGAAAGAGTTGATTTCTGTTGCAGCTGAACCTGTGCAAGGATACGGATACCGGGCCCAGGCCGCCCAGCGCAAATTCGCTGATGACATCGACTGGTCCTATGCGGGTGAGTGTGGAATGGACCACGAGTTTGGTTTAATTTTCAATGTCTCTCTCAATGGGATACATTAGAATAAATACAAGATGTAGAGCAAATGTATCTTTCGTCTCTCTGTGTTTCATAATTTTCCTTCAATTCGCAAGAGGCTGAATGTATCTCACTGGAAAAAGCATCAGGGCAAGCAAAACAGAGCCCTTCTGTATGTGTTGGCCATCTATCTGATGCTGTCTGGTCCAAAAGAGTATGACCGTGTTGCCGCCCGCAGCATTGAATGCAAAGGAAGCCAGCAACCATTTGGCCTCCCTTGATACATTTTTTAAATATAATAATACCCAATCAGCATTGAGCTAAATCGAGTGAGCTCAACTGTGAATGGTTCTGGCTAGGGCTTGTTATTACCACCACACTGACCATATTACACCACACTGGCGGTCACGAGTCATGACCGCAGTCAAATTCCTTGTGACCATTTAGTCACGGTAACTAGGCTTCTCCAAGCTCTGAAGCTGCTGATGGTCATTAGTAGCCTACCAAACTTGCTATTCTGGCTGGTACTCAGCATTCTATTGTCACTCTAATCACTCTTTAATCGAAAATCTAATTTAATACTTCATGAGAGCCAGTGGTCTAAAGTACTTAAGTAGTACTTTCAAGTATTTTTACTTAAGTAGTTTTTGGGGGGTATCTGTACTTTACTTTACTATTTATATTTTTGACAACTTTTACTTCACTACATTCCTAAAGAAAATTATTTACTTTTTACTCCATACATTTTCCCTTACACACAAAAGTACTCATTACATTTTGAATGCTTAGCAGGACAGGAAAGTGATCCAATTCGCATAGTTATCAAGAGAACATCCCGACCTCCTCTGATAACAAATGCTTTGTTTGTAAATTATGTCTGAGTGTTTGTGTGCCCCGGCTATCTGTAAATTAACAAAAACAAGGAAATTGTGCCTTCTGGTTTTTTATGATTTTTACTTTTGATACTTAAGTATATTTAAAACCAAGTACTTTGACTTCTACTCAAGTAATATTTTACTGGTTGACTTTTACTTGAGTCATTTTCTATTAAGGTATCTTTTACTTTTACTCAAGTATGACAATTGGGTAGTTTTACCACCACTGATAGAGTGCTTCAGTGGTCCCGTTCTGTGAGCTTGTGTGGTCTACCACTTCACGGCTGAGCCGTTGCTGCTCCTAGACGTTTCAACTTCACAATAACAGCACTTATAGTTGACCGGGACAGCTCTAGCAGGGCATAAATGTTACGAACTGACTTGTTGGAAAGGTGGCATCCTATGACGGTGCCACGTTGAAAGTCACTGAGCTCTTCAGTATGGACCAGTCTACTGACAATGTTTGTCTATGGAGATTTTGCTGTGGGTGATTCCCTGATCCACCTCTATGCAGACGACACCGTTCTGTATACAATTGGCCCTTCTTTGGACACTGTGTTAACTAACCTCCAAATGAGCTTCAATGCCATACAACACACCTTCTGTGGCCTCCAACTGCTCTTAAACGCTAGCAAAACCAAATGCATGCTTTTCAACCGTTCACTGCCCGCACCCACCTGCCCGACTAGCATCACTACTCTGGACGGTTCTGACCTAGAATACGTGGACAACTACAAATACCTGGGTGTCTGGCTAGACTCTAAACTCTCCTTCCAGACTCATATCAAACATCTCCAATCCAAAATCAAATCTAGAATCGGCTTCCTATTTCGCAACAGAGCCTCCTTCACTCACGCCGCCAAACTTACCCTAGTAAATCTGACCATCCTACCGATCCTCGACTTCGGCGATGTCATCTACAAAATAGCTTCCAATACTCTACTCAGAAAATTGGATGTAGTCTATCACAGTGCCATCCGTTTTGTTACCAAAGCACCTTATACTACCCACCACTGCGACCTGTATGCTCTAGTCGGCTGGCCCTCGCTACATATTCGTCGCCAGACCCACTGGCTCCAGGTCATCTATAAGTCTATGCTGGGTAAAGCTCCGCCTTATCTCAGCTCGCTGGTCACGATGACAACACCCACCCATAGCACGCGCTCCAGCAGGTATATCTCACTGGTCATCCCCAAAGCCAATTCCTCCTTTGGCCACCTTTCCTTCCAGTTCTTTGCTGTCAGTGACTAGAACTAATTGCAAAATTGCTGAAGCTGGAGACTTACATTTTCCTCACTAACTTTAAACATCAGCTGTCAGAGCAGCTAACCGATCGCTGCAGCTGTACATAGTCCATCTGTAAATAGCCCACCCAATCTACGTACCTCATCCCCATATTGTTTTTATTTACTTTGCTGCTCTTTTGCACACGAGTATCACTACTTACACACCATCATTTGATCATCATCATCTGCTAATCTATCACTCCAGTGTTAATCTGCTAAATTGTAATTACTTTGCTACTATGGCCTATTTATTGCCTTACCACTTCATGCCATTTGCACACTGTATATAGACTTTATTTTTTTCTATTGTGTTATTGACTGTATGCTTGTTTATTCCATGTGTAACTCTGTGTTGTTGTTGTTTGTGTCACACTGCTTTGCTTTATCTTGGCCAGGTCGCAGTTGTAAATGACAACTTGTTCTCAACTAGCTTACCTGGTTAAATAAAGGTGAAATAAATAAAATAAAAAATAAATAAGACTATTTTGACTGGCTTGTCTTGCATGTGTGTGAGTAATGAAATAACAGATAACCACGGAGAGAGTGAATTAATGTAAGATAACTCAAGAAATCTGTCATGAATTTTGACGTTTTTGCAGAGGATATCTTTGTCTAACTAAGATGTTTAGTGCAGTATTTCTACATTTAAAAATGTGCATGAAAACATCTCTTGTTGAATGACAACAAAGACTTTATTGAAGAATCCCTACTGTTGACCAATCACTGACGAAGGGGCATAGAATTTGGCTCCAAACTTCAGCTTGCCTCCAGAAAGAAGGAGATCTTATACGTTTTGTTCTATGAGATAATATCAGTCAGTTAACATGACTTTTATGAGTTATGAAGCCTTTATGCACTTTATGTGCTTATTTCGATTACATAAATGCTTAAAAATTCACAAAAAATGACGTTAGCTGCTGAAAATTATCTCATAGAACAAAGCGTAGAAGATCTCCTAAGCCTGTGTTTATCACAGACCTATTTTCAGCGTTTATCCAAACCCCCCTCCCCCCCAAAAAATATGAGTTCCCCCATAGTATTTGGCCAACAAGCCAAGGCAGAGTTAGCCTCCGTTAGTGCCTACAAAAAGACGCCATTACTGTTGCTTTCTATGCAAGTCATAGTGACTAGTTTGGTTTCATAAATAGCTTTTTAAACAGGGACGCTGAAGATACCTGGGAATTAATGTCCTATTTGAAAATCATCTGAACCCATTCCAGTTTCCCTCCTTGGTCTCATTTGGGGATTTGCATTTGAATACGTTTAATTAATTTGATCTTCATCAATCCTAAGATGTTTGACAGAGTGGTTTGGTATTGTATGTGGAGAGAGAAACAAGGAAATGTATTGGTTATCATTGGGGGCCATTTAGGGCCTCGTTGCAATAGGAAATGGCATGACCTCTCTCTCTCTTTTTCTACATGACCACTGGTAGGTGAAAAGACTGGACAAGTTTAAACTGAAATGCTTTAAATGAAGAAGTAGGCATATTGGCCTATGCTTGGGTTATCAGATGGGGAGATGACACTAAAGTTCAGGTCAGAATATGGCCCTCAATTTCTTTTCAACTAATGTTGACAGCATCTAAAAAATATGCACAATACTGTGACACAAGCTGTTAAACTGTGCAAGAGATACAGTGTATTGGTGTGGTCACAATACACTGTATCTCTTGTACAGTTTAACACACACACACACACACCAGTGGAGGCTGCTGAGGAGAGGACAGCTTTTAATAATGGCTGGAATGGAGTTGGTGGAATGGTGTCAACCACATGGAAACCTTGTCTTTGATGTGGTTGATACCATTCTATTGACTCCATTCCAGCCATTATTATGTCCTCCTCTCAGCAGCCTCTACTGACACACACAACCCCCCGTGACACCTGCTTTAGTTTCTTTCAGCCATGGGGAATTCCCTGGTGGTGAGAGAATTCCCTGTGCTAGTCTCTGGGACCCATATTTGGAAAGTAGGGCACATTGAGCTCCTGGTCGGGAGCTGCTGTTTAGCCTAGCAGTGCTTGTCTGATCTGTTTTGGATGAGACATGACATGGGTTATGAGTAGCCATTACAGCATAGAATGTATGATGTGTAGCAAGAATATGTGTATTTCTCTTCAATTACAGTAGATACCGTTTATATTATTGGCATGATAATATTATATGCAGAGTTGCCAAAGAGTGAGTAATAAAGCATATTCTACAAAAGAGATGTATAATTTTGCATGGAAGTTTACTATGAATATTTACTATGACCCTCAGGCAGTGGCACACAATCATCTATCTTTCTTCCCTATCTATCTTGCGGTCTTTCACTAGATATGACAAGGGAAAAAATCCTCTCTTCCCCCTCTCTATCACTCTGTTCTCCTCTCTCTCTCTCTCTCGCTCTCTCTGTCACTGTCTAGACTTCCCCCTACCCCTCTCCCAACTCTCTCTCTCCCGCTTTCCTTTGCTCTTTTTACCACACAGCTCTCCCATACCTCCCCTCTCGTCTTGCTCAGCGTCACAACAAACTGAATCTGCTTGACACACGAGACTGGCACAACAATGGGGGCATTATGGGGCCAGGGGGGCAGGCAGACGGGGACACCCCACATCCGACTGCCAATGCCAGCTTAAACATGCCCCTGCCCCTCCCCCACGCCCATGCCTGACTGTCCTTGATAAACTTTGATCTATAGGCCTATTGCATAAATAGCATCAAGAGAGAACCCAGTGCTGGTCCAATGGCCCTATGATGAATGCTATGCGGTGATAGTCATTTAGGCAGGTGAACTTGGTGTTCTTCGGTACAGGGACTATGGTGGTCTACTTGACTGGATCAGAGAGAGGTTGAAAATGTCAGTGAAGACACTTGCCAGCTGGTCAGTGCATGCTCTGAGTACGTGTCCTGGTAATCCGCCATGTTAACCTGTTTAAAGGTCTTACTCACATCGGCTAAGGGGAGCGTGATCACATAGTCGTCTGGAACAGCTAGTCCTCTCATGCATGGCTCTGCTTTGCTTGCTTCGAAGCGAGCACAGAAGGCATTTAGCGTGTCTGGTAGGTTTGCATCACTGGGCAGCTCGCGGCTGGGTTTCCCTTTGTAATCCGTGATTGTTTGCGTCAGAGCCGGGGTAGTAGGATTCGATCTTAATCCTGTATTGACGGTTTGTCTGTTTGATGGCTCGTCGGAGGTCGTAGCGGGATTTCTTGTAAGCATCCGTATGAGTGTCTCACTCCTTGAAAGCTGCAGCTCTAGTCTTTAGCTCAACGCGGATGTTGCCTGTAATCCATGGCTTCTGGTTGGGATATGTACGTACGGTCACTGTGGGGACGATGTCATCAATGCACTTATTAATGAAGCCGTTGAGTGATGTGGTATATTCCTCAATGCCACCCGGTGAATCCCGGAACATATTCCAGTCTATGCTAGCAAAACAGTCCTGTATCTTAGCATCCATGTCATCTGACCAGTTCCATATTGAGTAAGTCAGTGGTACTTTCTGCTTTAGTTTTTGTTTGTAATCATGAGGATAGAATTATGGTCAGATGTGCCAAATGGAGGGCGAGAGAGAGCTTTGTACGTATTTCTGTGTGTGGAGTAAAGGTGGTCTTCAGTTTCTTTCCACTGGTTGCACATGTAACATGCTGGTAGAAATGAGGTAAAATGGATTTAAGTTATTCTGCATTAAAGTTCCTGGCCACTAGGAGTGCTGCTTCTGGGTGAGCATTCATTTTTTTGTTTTTGGTCTTATACAGCTCGTTGAGTGCAATCTTAGTGCAAGCATTGGTTTGTGATGGTAAATAGACAGCTACGAAAAATATAGATGAAAACTATCTTGGTAAATAGTGTTGTCTACAGCTTATCATGAGGTACTCTACCTCGGGCGAGCAAAACCTTGAGACTTCCTCGAGCACTTAGCAAGAGTGTCTTCTGCACTGCTATTTTAGTTATCAGTTAATCTGATAATTCTCTCATTGATATCATTTACTTATTTGTGACCAGTTTCAGGAAACTAGGCATATGTCGCAAGTCACAACTTCACAGGAGAGCCATTTGAATCTTTACATGTTTTGTATTTATTTTTTAAATCAATGGAATTAGAGTATGATAGCTAAAGAGATGGCGAAAACACCTGTCTCCGGATTATATCTTCAAACTAAGGGAAACCGTGGCATGGCATCCGTGACAGGGAGACGCGTCCATCATGCATGATTATGTATACAGGTAAGATAGTCTAGCATTAGCTAGCTACATTTTCAGATATAAACACGTTTCTGATTTTGACAAAGTGGTTTCATTTCAAGCTAAAGTGTACTGCTAGCTGTTTGCTTTGCTTGTTAGAGCCTAATGTTAGCTAGCAAACATTGAACCTGGTTGCTTCCAGCATCATCATGCAGGGTAGTAACGACATGATTAGCACTATGTTCATTGTTGTTTAACTAGCTATTGTTAGCTGGCTGGCTCGGTAGCTAACGTTACATGACGTGTGTGATCTTACATGTTGTTTACCTAGCTAGGTTCATTGTTTACCTAGCTAGCTAGCTACATGTCTTAAGCTAATGTGTACAACACCGGTTGAATATGGCCTGTGTCAGTAAACGTCTGCAAAAAAGCGTAATGAAATTGCAGAACAAATTAACAACAGACTTTCAGACTCTCAACATGCTTGGGACTGACACAAATGACTAATGATTGGCTGAAAGAAATTGATAAGAAGATTGTGGGAGCTGTTTTGTTAGACTTGAGTGCAGCTTTTAATGTCATTGATCATAACATATTACTGGAAAACGTAGATGTTATGGATTAACATCCTCTGCCATATCATGGATGGACAGTTACCTATCCAATAGAACACAAAGGGTTTTCTTTAATGGAAGCCTCTCTTATACAAATTCGGTGTGATGTACCGCAGGACCATTATTGTTTTCTGTGTTTTACTAATGACCTTTGACTGACCTTTAATAAAGACTGTGTACCCATATACACTGACGACCCATATACACCGAACAGTTTACACGTCGGCTGTAACAGTAAAATAAGTAACTAACACCCTTAACATAGATCTCCAGTCAGTTTTAGAATGGGTAACTATAGCAATAGTCTGGTGCTAAATATCTCAAACTAAAAACAGCATTTTTGGTACAAATCCCTCGCTCAACCCTACACCTTATCTGGATCTATAATTGAATAATGTGTCTTTATGTATTTACATTTTTTATTTAACCTTTAACTAGGCAAGTCAGTTAAGAACACATTCTTATTTACAATGACGGCCTACCAAACGGCAAAAGGCCTCCTGCGGGCACGGGGGCTGGGATTAAAAATAAATAAAATAAAAATATAGGACAAAACACACATCACCACAACAGAGACAATATAACACTACATAAAGAGAGACCCAATAACACACACATACATGTAATAGTGCCAGACATGCACACAAACATATACAGTTGGCATTGCTGTTATGATTTCAGTTGTCATAGATGTCCTTTTGTTTTAAATGTATTATTATAATATTTTTTTGGCATTGTTGTTTGCTGTTTTCTTCTGTCTTTTCCTTTTTTCTCTTTAGTTCATTCTCTTGGTTGTTGGTGCACTGGGGGGTTCTTGGGGGTGGGGAATGGAATTAATTGTATATTTTTTTTCTGGGGGGGCCTGTGGGAGGGGTCTCAAATGGTTGAGGGACAGCTATTGGGGAACGGTGGGGGGGATCTTGGAGGGTTCGGGTTTCACAAGATTGTGATCATGAAAAAGGAAACTGACATATTTTCTATCACTATCATGCACCCTCACACATAAGGATGTCTCTGTTGCGGAAAGACTGATACATGTTTGATAGTGTCATGATGCTGTATTGTTTGTCCTTCATGTTCTAATACTTTAATGTTACCCCTTCCTTGTGTTTTTTGTAATAAATAATAATTTAAAAAAAAAGAGACCTAAGACAACAACATAGCATGGCAGCAACACATGACAACACAACATGACAGCAGCATGGTAGCAGCACAACATGTCAGCAGCGCAAAACAGGTTACAAACATTATTGGGCACAGACAACAGCACAAAGGGCAAGAAGGTAGAGACAACAATACATCATGCGAAGCAGCCACAACTGTCAGTAAGAGTGTCCATGATTGAGTCTTTGAATGAAGAGATTGAGATAAAACTGTCGAGTTTGAGTGTTTGTTGCAGCTTGTTCCAGTCGCTAGCTGCAGTTGAAAAGAGGAGCGACCCAGGGATGTGTGTGCTTTGGGGACCTTTAACAGAATGTGACTGGCAGAATGCGTGTTGTATGTGGAGGATGAGGGCTGCAGTAGATATCTCAGATACGGGGGAGTGAAGCCTAAGAGGGTTTTATAAATAAGCAGGTATACAGAGATGACCAGTTTACCGAAGAGTATAGAGTGCAGTGACGTGTCCTATAAGGGGCATTGGTGGCAAAGCTGATGGCCAAATGGTAAAGAACATCTAGCCGCTCGAGAGCACTCTTACCTGCCGATCTATAAATTACGTCTCCATAATCTATTGAACATGTTGAAGAGACTAAACTGCTGGGTGTCACCCTAGATAGCAAGCTATTATGGTCAAAACATATAAACTCATTGGCTACTAAAATGGTAAGAGGTCTGCCCATGATAAGGCGTTGCTCTGGTTTTGTGATATTTTCAGTCAACCAGACAGGTCATTCAGGTCCGAGTTTTGTCGCACCTGAACTACTGTCCAGTTGTGTGGTCATGTGAAACATAGGAAAATTGCAGTTGGTCCAAAATAGAGCAGCACACATTGCACTTAGATGTACAGTACACGGAGGGTGAGTGTTAGTGACATGCATGTCAATCTCTCCTGGCTCAAATTTGAGGAGAGATTGACTGCATCACTATTGGTCTTTGTGCAAGGTGTTGATGTGTTGAAGGTAGCGAACTGTCTGTTCAAGCAGTTGGCACACAGTTTGGACATGCATCATTATCACACAAGACATGCAATCAGAGGTCTCTTCACAGTCCCCTTGTCCAGAACAGAGGCAGGGAAACACACAGTATTAAATAGAGCCATGACTAAATAGGACTCTCTGCCACCCCAAGTAACTCAATTAAACAGCGGATTAAAGAATGTCTTACGGCACAACAGGGACTGTGGAGACACAGACATTTTTATGCATTTTATTTGTATTTGGCCTTGTATTATGTATGTGATGCTTGGTTGGGATACGATTGTGATAGGTGGTTGTCTCGCCTGGCTATCTTAAGATGAATGCACTGGCTGTGGGTCGCTCTGGATGGGAGCGTCTGCTGAATGGATAAATTGTAATGTAAATGTAGTGCTATTTATGTATATTAAGTATTTTATTTGTTGTGTTGTTTCCTGTTTGGACCCAGGAAGAATAATCTAATTGGGGATCCTAATAAATACTAAATTACTAAATAGGCCCTCTGGAAATTAAATTTTGCTCCATTGCCGCTCACCTCCCCACAGCCCTGTTCTGTGAGCAGATAGTGAGTCACTCAGCCACGGAGCGAGGGGAGGGTTGAGCCTGCCATGAGGAAAGGGGACAGTGAGAGTCAAGGGATGCGGAAAGGGAGGAGAGTAGGGTTGAAGAGGCAGCTGGGTAGGGGCTGAGTGGGTAGGCTTGGAGGAGAGATGGAGAGAAAAATAAGCAAAGTAGTGATTAGAGACCTGGGGAGTGGGGGTTGCAGTGAGAATAGTAGATGAACAGCCTCTATTAAAGATGAGGTCAAGTGCTTTGCCTGCCTTGTGAGTGGGAGGGGACTGGGAAAGAGTGAGGTCAAAAGAGAAAAGGAATGGAAAGAAAGAGGTGGAACGAAATGAATCAAAGGCAGACATCGGGAGGTTGAAGTTGCCCAGTATGATGAGTGGTGAGCCATTCCCCAGAGTCTGAAGAACTCGTGGATACCATTTTATGTCTCTGCGTGAAGTTTGAAGGAAGTTGTTAACTAGCATTAGCCTTGTTGGCCGCAGATTGGCAGTTCCAAATGTTGCCGGACCCCAGGAATTCCACATGGGTTGTGCGCCCATGGTACACTAAATTAGAAGGGTTGCAGCTACGGGGTTGGGAGCATCTGTAAAACCTACAGGGAGAGGAGCGAACAGGGATAGAAAACACACACACACGTAATTGACATCTACAAAAGAGTACAATGAGATCATCTGACAATAACAGTTTTTTTTATTTCACCTTTATTTAACCAGGTAGGCTAGTTGAGAACAAGTTCTCATTTGCAACTGCGACCTGGCCAAGATAAAGCATAGCAATTCGACACATACAACAACACAGAGTTACACATGGAATAAACAAACATACAGTCAATAATACAGTAGAAAAAAGAAACAAAAAGTCTATATACAGTGAGTGCAAATTAGGTAAGATAAGGGAGTTAAGGCAATAAATAGGCCATGGTGGCGAAGTAATTAAAATATAGCAATTAAACACTGGAATGGTAGATGTGCAGAAGATGAACGTGCAAGTAGGGATACTGGGGTGCAAAGGAGCAAGATAAATACAGTAAGGGGATGAGGTAGATAGATGGGCTGTTTTCAGATGGGCTATATACAGGTGCAGTGATCTGTGAGCTGCTCTGACAGCTGGTGCTTAAAGCTAGTGAGGGAGATATGAGTTCATATGAGCTTCTGTGATTTTTTCAGTTCGTTCCAGTCATTGGCAGCAGAGAACTGAAAGGAAAAGCGACCAAAGGAGGAATTGGCTTTGTGGGTGACCAGTGAGATATACCTGCTGGAGCGCGTGCTGCGAGTGGGTGCTGCTATGGTGACCAGTGAGCTGAGATAAGGCGGGGCTTTACCCAGCAGAGACTTGTAGATAACTTGTAGCCAGTGAGTTTGGCAACGAGTATGAAGCGAGGGCCAACCAATGAGAGCGTACAGGTCGCAGTGGTGGGTAGTATATGGGGCTTTGGTGACAAAACGGATGGCACTGTGATAGACTGCATCCAGTTTGTTGAGTATAGTGTTGGAGGCTATTTTTTAGATGACATCGCCGAAGTCAAGGATCGGTAGGATGGTCAGTTTTACGAGGGTATGTTTGGCAGCATGAGTGAAGGAGGCTTTGTTGCAATATAGGAAGCCGATTCTAGATTTCATTTTGGATCGGAGATGCTTAATGTGAGTCTGGAAGGAGAGTTTACAGTCTAACCAGACACCTAGGTATTTGTAATTGTCCACGTATTCTAAGTCCGAGCCGTCCAGAGTAGTGATGCTGGACAGGCGGGCAGGTGCGGGCAGTGATCGATTGAATAGCATGCATTTAGTTTTACTTGCATTTAAGAGCAGTTGGAGGCCAAGGAAGGAGAGTTGTATGGCATTGAAGCTCGTCTGGAGGTTAGTTAACACAGTGTCCACAGAAGGGCCAGAAGTATACAGAATGGCGTCGTCTGCGTAGAGGTGGATCAGAGAATCACCAGCAGCAAGAGCGACATCATTGATGTATACAGAGAAGAGAGTCGGCCCGAGAATTGAACCCTCTGGCACCCCATAGAGGCCGCCAGATGTCCGGACAACAGGCCCTCCGATTTGACACACTGAACTCTGTCAGAGAAGTGATTGGTAAACCAGGCGAGGCAATCATTTGAGAAACCAAGGCTGTTGTCACGTCCTGACCAGTAATAGGGGTTATTTTGTTATTGTAGTTTGGTCAGGACGTGGCAGAGGGTATTTGTTTTATATGGTTTGGGTGGTTATGTGTATGTCGAGGGGTATTGTATTTATGTGTTCCGGGGTTTTTGGTATATGTTCTTGTGTTGGTGTTCTAGGTTTTTCTAGTTTGTGTATTTCTTTGTTGGTCTGTGTGGCTCTCAGTCAGGAGCAGCTGTACATCGTTGTTCCTGATTGAGAGTCATATTTAGGGAGCTTGTTTTCACCTATTTGATTGTGGGTAGTTGTTTTTGCATTGCTTATAGTCTAGCCTGTAAAACTGTTTACTGTCGTGTTTCTTTGTTTTCTTGTTTTTCCGTGTTCACGTTTATAATAAATATAATGATGAGCACGCAAACCGCTGCGCCTTGGTCTAATCACAACGACAGCCGTGACAGCTGTCGAGTCTGCCAATAAGAATGTGGTGATCAACAGAGTCGAAAGCCTTGGCCAGGTCGATGAATATGGCTGCACAGTAATATCTCTTATCGATGGCGGTTATGATGTCATTTAGGACCTTGAGCGTGGCTGAGGTGCACCCATGACCAGCTCTGAAACCAGATTACATAGATGAGAAGGTACAGTGGGATTCGAAATGGTCGGTAATCTGTTTGTTAACTTGGCTTTCGAAGACCTTAGAAAGACAGGGTAGGATAGATATAGGTCTGTAGCAGTTTGGGTCTAGAGTGTCACCCCCTTTGAAGAGGGGGATGACCAGCTTTCCAATATTTGGGAATCTCAGACAATACAAAAGAGAGGTTGAATAGGCTAGTAATAGGGGTTGCAACAATTTCGGCGGATCATTTTAGAGAGGGTCCAGTTTGTCTAACCCGGCTGATTTGTAGGGGTCCAGATTTTGCAGCTCTTTCAGAACATCAGCTATCTGGATTTGGGTGAAGGAGAAATGGTGGGAGCTTTGGCGTGTTGCTGTGGAGGGTGCCGGGCAGTTGACCCGGGTATGGGTAGCCAGGTGTAAAGCATGGCCAGCCGTAGAGAGATCCTTCTCAATTATAGTGGATTTATCAGTGGTAACAGTGTTTCCTAGCCTCAGAGCAGTGGGTAGCTGGGAGGAGGTGCTCTTATTCTCCATGGACTTTACAGTGTCCCAGAACTTTTTTGAGTTTGTACTACAGGATGCAAATTTCTGTTTGAAAAAGCTAGCCTTAGCTTTCCTAATAGCCTGTGTATATTTTTTCCTAACTTCCCTGAAAAGTTGCATATCACGGGGGCTATTCGATACAATCCCGCTAAAGGGATTGGTTGGACAACAACCAGTGAGATAGCACGGCGCCAAATTCAAAACAAAATAATCTCAAAATTAAAATTCAACTATTATACGGCATTTTAAAGATACTCTACTCGTTAATCCAATCACATTGTCCGATTTCAAAAAGGCTTTACGGTGATAGCAAAACATTAGATTATTTTAGCATAGCACCTTAGCAAAAAAAAAAAGAAAGCCATTTTCCAAGCACGGATAGCCATCACAAAACCAGATATACTGCTAAATTTAAGCACTAACCTTTGACAATCTTCATCAGATGACACTCCTAGGACATCATGTTAGACAATACATGCATTTTTTGTTCGATCAAATCCATAGACGAAATGTTCAAAGTTCAATTACCGTTTGTAGAAACACGTCAAACGATGTTTACAATCAATCCTTTAGGGTATTTTTTTACGTAAAATTGCAATAATTTTACAACCGGGCAATAGGTATTCATCCCAGAAGAAAAATAAAAAACAACAAAGTCACGTGCATGCGCATCATAAGACACCTGTCCTCAGACTGGCCAGTGATTGACTGAGCCACAATTATCTGCCCGGTAACAGGTGACAGATGAAACCAGTTCCTAAAGATTGTTGACAGCCAATGGAAGAGTTAGGAGGTGCAACGTAAATCCTATGTCACTGTAGTTTTTCAAGGGATTCAAAAGAAAAACTACATTTCTAATTTATCCAACTTCCTGATTCAATTTTTCTCAGGTTTTTTGCCTGCCATATGAGTTCTGTTATACTCACAGACACCATTTATACAGTTTTAGAAACTTCAGAGTGTTTTATATCCAAATCTACTAATAATATGCATATTCTATTTTCTGGGCCAGAGTAGTAATCTGTTTAAATTGGGTACGTTTTTCATCCGGCCGTGAAAATACTGCCCCCTAGCCCCAACAGGTTGCAATGCATCCCAAATATATCTGGTGGAAACTTCAAGGCAAGCAAAATAAACAACACCCATACTCATTGATGTATGGGTGAGTGTTCTTTAGCCAGGCTGTGTTGTTGTCTGTGCCATGCGAGACATAGGCTAGGTGTTGGCTAAAGGAGAAACAGACTGGCAACCAGGCTTGACAGGATAAGTTGCGTTACAGGAGAAGCAATGAAGCAACTCAGAAAGGCACTTTAGGCCGCCCATACAACCAAGTGGTAGGCCTGATCACCGGCAACGATGAGACAGCCTATAGGGAGGAGGTCAGAGAACTGGCAGTGTGGTGCCAGGACAACAACCTCTCCCTCAATGTGAGCAAGACAAAGGAGCTGATCGTGGACTACAGGAAAAGGCGGGCCGAACAGGTCCCCATCAACATCAACAGTGCTGTAGTGGAGCGGGTCGAGAGTTTCAAGTTCCTTGGTGTCCACATCACCAACTGTCTATCATGGTCCAAACACACCAAGACAGTCGTGAAGATGGCATGACAAAACCTTATCCCCTCAGGGGACTGAAAAGATTTGGCATGGGTCCCCAGATCCTCAAAGTTCTACAGCTGCTCCATCGAGAGCATCCTGACCGGTTGCATCACCGCCTGGTATGGCAACTGCTCGTCATCTGACTGTAAGGCGCTATAGAGGGTAGTGCGTACGGCCCAGTACATCACTGGGGCCAAGCTTCCTGCAATCCAGGACCTATATAATAGGCTGTGTCAGAGGAAAGCCCATAACATTGTCAGACTCCAGTCACCCAAGTCATAGACTGTTTTCTCTGCTACCACACGGCAAGCGGTACCGGAGCGCCAAGTCTAGGACCAAAAGGCTCCTTAACAGCTTCTACCCCCAAGCCATAAGACTGCTGAACAATTAATCAAATGGCCACCAGACTATTACGTTGACCCCCCCCCCCCCTATTTGTTTTGTATACTGCTGCTACTCGCTGTTTATTATCTATGCATAGTCACTTCACCCCTACCTACATGTACAAATGACCTCTAACCTGTACCCCCGCACAATAACTTGGTACAGGTACCCCCTGTGTATAGCCTCGTTATTATTGTGTTACTTTTTATTATATTTGACTTTAACTTATTTGGTAAATCTTTTCTTAACTCTTCTTGAACTGCACTGTTGGTGAAGGGCTTGTAAGTAAGTATTTCATGGTAAGGTCTACACTTGTTGTATTCAGCACATGTAACAAATAAAGTTTGATTTGATTTACACTCAAAACGATATTGCCAGCCCCTTAGTTGATTCCAGTTGGAACATTCAAAGCAAAGAATAACCAAGAGCAGATGTTGAACGAAAGTTTAAGTATTTACCAACATATTAGTCCTGACATGAAACATTGGCATTGCATGAAGTTGTTCTATCGTGTGGAATAGGCACATCAGTGCTATGCACAACCCCAGATCAACCCTAGCCCTTTCCCCTAAGCTCTTCATGTTGATCTGAAAGAATTGGATTGGACTCGATTCAACTGCACAACAAATCATCCAATCCACGATAACTTGAATCAGGTATCGGTGCTGGGATAAAACCAAAATGTGCACACCCTGTGGGTCCCCCAGGAATGGCTTGAGAAACTCCACAGTTCTAAATCAAATTTCAAATCAAATTTTATTTGTCACTTGTTTTGTAAACAACAGGTGTAGACTAACAATGAAATACTTACTTATGGGCCCTTCACAACAATGCAGAGATACAAGAAAATAGAGAAATAATAGAAAGGTAATAACACATAATAATAAAAGCAACGATAACTTGGCTATATACAAGCGGCACCAGTACTGAGTTGATGTGCAGTGGTACGATTTAATTGAGGTAGATCTGTACATATAACAAGGAATAAAGTGACTAGGCAACAGGATAGATAATTAACAGAAGCAGCAGCGTATATGTGATTAGTCAAAAAAGTTTGTGCACAGAGGGTAAATTCAGATAGTCCGGGTAGCTATTGGTAACTATTTAACTAACTATTTAGCATTCTTATGGCTTGGGGGTAGAAGCTGTTCAGGGTACTGTTGGTTCCAGACTGCGACAGCAGAATGAACAGTCTATGGGCAGTGCGCACTACCCTCTATCACCGGGAAAACAACTGGGTTGTGTTTTGTAATGGATAACGGCATATGTACTTGTTTTGGGCAAGTTCATATAGCTGAGGCACCATCAAATATGTTTCTACTATGCATTAAACACATTTCAACTCTCTCTCGGCAGGGACTCTAAACCAAAACAACTGGGCCAACAAGTACCCATCATGCAGCAATGCTAGACAGTCGCCCATCAACATCGAGGAGGAGCTGACACAGGTCAAAGTTCAGTTCCAAAAGCTGAAGTTTGAGGGCTGGGAGGAGGCGATGTCTGATAGGACCACCATCAAGAATGACGGCAAGACCGGTATGAGCTCTCAGGTCACCAGAAGTCTCATAATAAAACCACCCAGTAATGAAACTGTAAAGCTAAAGTAATACAATAAAATAATCAGCCATTAAGGCAGCTAGCTATTCAGTAGCCACACTGCCTGTTTCTGAGCCTGGTGGTCTGGGTCTTAATTACAGTCTAATTATAATATATACAAATATTGAGCATTGTTGTTGTAGTGAATACTTATGGCACTTTTTAAACTGATGGTACAATTACTTGTTTCTGGTGGGGAGATGATTGAAGGTGTTTTTGCCTTTCTTGGTAGGAAATTGGCATGAAATATAATACCCTACATGCTGTGAATGTAAATATGTGTGTGAATGTGCGCGTATGTGCATGTACATGTGAGAGCGAGAGTTTTTCTGTTCTCCATTGGCAGGCTTAAGGCCACATCAATATACTGTGTGTGGGTGTATGTGTATATTGGTTAATGGGTTCAAATAATGCTCTGTGTGTGTTCTCTCCAGTGGCGGTGAACCCAGAGGGGGACTTCTATGTGAGTGGAGGGGGGCTGAGGGGCAGGTTTAAGGTGGGGAGAATCACCTTCCACTGGGGCCGCTGTAACGCTTCCTCAGAGGGCTCCGAGCACAGTCTCAGTGGGGTCAAGTACCCCCTGGAGGTAAGACCTGACACTCACTCATTATTTCTCCATTCTGATTGTTTTATAGTCAACCAAACTAGGATCAAGTTAACAGTTAAGTAGTCCAATTTGTAGAACTTTTCATTTATTTAGCACTGTATCAAAATATATTGTAATAAACGGTATTATAAAAATCCATACCAGTATGTGGATCCATTCCAGTATACCTTAAAATAGTATATATCGCCCAGCCTTAGACCTACTCCAAATGACAGTACATAGGATCTCAACCATATCCTGTATCTTGTCTCTGTATTTGTATTTATTATGGATCCCCATTATCAATCAACCAAATGTATTTATAAAGCCCTTTTTACATCAGCCGATGTCACAAAGTGCTGTACAGAAACCAGCCTAAAACCCCAAACAGCAAGCAATGCAGATGTAGAAGCACGGTGGCTAGGAAAAACTCCCTAGAAAGGCCGGAACCTAGGAAGAAACCTAGAGAGGAACCAGGCTCTAAGGGGTGGCCAGTCCTCTTCTGGCTGTGCCAGGTGGAGATTATAACAGAACATGGCCAAGATGTTAAAACGTTCATAGATGACCAGCAGGGTCAGATAATAATAATCACAATGGTTGTAGAGGGTGCAACAGGTCAGCGCCTCAGGAGTAGATGTCAGTTGGCTTTTCATAGCCGATCATTCAGAGTTACAGGCAGCAGGTGCGGTAGAGAGAGAGTCCAAAACAGCAGGTTCGGGACAAGGCAGCACATCCAGTGAACAGGCAAGGGTTCCATAGCCGCAGGCAGAACAGTTGAAACTGGAGCAGCAGCATGACCGGGTGGACTGGGGACAGCAAGGAGTCATCAAGCCAGGTAGTCCTGAGGCATGGTCCTAGGGCTCATGTTATATAATACATGCATGTTTTGTTCAATCAAGTTCATATTTATATCAAAAAACAGCTTTTTACATTAGCATGTTTTGTTCAGAACTAGCATACCCACCGAAAACTTCCGGTGAATTTACTAAATTACTCACGATAAACGTTGACAAAAAACATAACAATTATTTTAAGAATTATAGATACAGAACTCCTTTATGCAATCACGGTGTCCGATTTTAAAATAGCTTTTCGGTGAAAGCACATTTTGCAATATTCTGAGTACATAGCCCGGCCATCACGGCTAGCTATTTTGACACCCACCAAGTTTGGCACTCACCAAACTCAGATTTACTATTAGAAAAATTGGATTACCTTTGCTTTCTTCATCAGAATGCACTCCCAGGACTTCTACTTCAACAAACAATGTTGTTTTGGTTCCAAATAATCCATAGTTATATCCAAATAGCTCCGTTTTGTTTGTGCGTTCAAGTCACTATCCGAAGGGTGAGGCGCCGGCGCGATTCGTGACAAAAAAGTTCAAAATATTCCATTACCGTACTTCGAAGCATGTCAAACGCTGTTTAAAATCAATTTTTATGTGATTTTTCTCATAAAATAGCGATAATATTCCAACCGGGAGACGTATCCGTTCAAACACTGAAAGAAAAACATGGAGTCGTCACATGCACGCGCGCACCAGTCCCATTCTCCTCAGAAGGACCACTCACCCAAACCCCTGCTGTTTTTCGCCCAGAGACTGCAGAGCTATCATTCCATGTTCTGGCGCCTTCCTAGAGCCAATGAAAGCCTTAGAAAATGTCACGTTACAGCAGAGATCCTGTATTTTCGATAAAGAGGCTATAGAAGGACAAGAAATGGTCAGACAGGGCACTTCCCATATAGAATCTTCTCAGGTTTTGGCCTGCCATATGAGTTCTGTTATACTCACAGACACCATTAAAACAGTTTTAGAAACTTTAGGGTGTTTTCTATCCAAATCCACTAATTCTATGCATATTCTAGTTTCTGGGCAGGAGTAATAACCAGATTAAATCGGGTACGTTTTTTTATCCTGCCGTGAAAATACTGCCCCCATCCCAAACAGGTTAATCTTACATCTAGACGTTCCGCTAGCGGAACACCTGCTCCAATATCCAATGATGGGCGTGGCGCGAAATACAAAGTCCTCGAAAATCCGAAAACTTCCATTTTTCAAACATATGACTATTTTACACCATTTTAAAGACAAGACTCTCCTTTATCTAACCACACTGTCCGATTTCAAAAAGGCTTTACAGCGAAAGCAAAACATTAGATTATGTCAGCAGAGTACCCAGCCAGAAATAATCAGACACCCATTTTTCAAGCTATCATATAATGTCACAAAAAACAAAACCACAGCTAAATGCAGCACTAACCTTTGATGATCTTCATCAGATGACACTCCTAGGACATTATGTTATACAATACATGCATGTTTGTTCAATCAAGTTCATATTTATATCAAAAAACAGCTTTTTACATTAGCATGTGACGTTCAGAACTAGCATACCCACCGAAAACTTCCGGTGAATTTACTAAATTACTCACGATAAACGTTCACAAAAAACATAACAATTATTTTAAGAATTATAGATACAGAACTCCTTTTTGCAATCGCTATGTCCGATTTTAAAATAGCTTTTCGGTGAAAGCATATTTTGCAATATTCTGAGTAGATAGCTCGCCATCACGGGCTAGCTATTTTGACACCCACCAAATTTGGCCCATAACAAACTCAGATTTACTATAAGAAAAATTGGATTACCTTTGCTGTTCTTCGTCAGAATGCACTCCCGGGACTTCTACTTCAATAACAAATGTTGGTTTGGTTCCAAATAATCCATAGTTATATCCAAATAGCGGCGTTTTGTTGTGCGTTCAAGACACTATCCGAAGGGTGACGCGCCCGACGCGCTTCGTGACAAAAAATGTCAAAATATTCCATTACCGTACTTCGAAGCATGTCAAACGCTGTTTAAAATCAATTTTAATGCGATTTTTCTCGTAAAAAAGCGATAATATTCTGACCGGGAGTCATTGTTTTCGTTCAAAGACTGAAAATAAAAACATGGAGTCTTCTCGTGCATGCGCCCCCAGTCTCATTGTTCTCAGATCGACCACTATTCAAATGCGCTACTGTTTTTCAGCAATGGGCTGCAAAGTCATCATTCACCGTTCTGCCGCCTTCTGAGAGCCTATGGGAGCCGTAGGAAGTGTCACGTTACAGCAGAGATCCTCAGTTTTCAATAAAGAGAGTGTAGAAGGCCAAGAAATGGAAATACTGCCCCCTATCCATAACAGGTTAAAGTACATTTCTGCAGCGTTAGTAAAGATGTGATCAATATTTGTTGATGATTTCATTCCTGGTTGATTGACTGATAACCTGAACCAGGTTGCAGACACTGGTTATAGTTTGAAGCTGTTTCTTGAGCGGTCAGCCTGATGAAAGCCAGTCCATATTGAAATCAGTGTACAGTCGCGGCCAAAAGTTTTGAGAATGACACAAATATACATTTTCACAGTCTGCCTCAGTTTGTATGATGGCAATTTGCATATACTACAGAATGTTATGAAGAGTGATCAGATGAATTGCAATTAATTGCAAAGTCCCTCTTTGCCATGCAAATGAAATCAATGCCCAAAAAACATTTCCACTGCATTTCAGCCCTGCCACAAAAGGACCAGCTGACATCATGTCAGTGATTCTCTCATTAACACAGGTGTGAGTGTTGACGAGGACAAGGCTGGAGATCACTCTGTCATGCTTATTGACATAGAATAACAGACTGGAAGCTTCAAAAGGAGGGTAGTGCTTGGAATCATTGTTCTTCCTCTATCAACCATGGTGACCTGCAAGGAAACAAGTGCCGTCATCATTGCTTTGCACAAAAAGGGCTTCACAGGCAAGGATATTGCTACCAGTAAGATTGCACCTAAATCAACCATTTATCGGATCATCAAGAACTTCAAGGAGAGAGGTTCAATTGTTGTGAAGAAGGCTTCAGGGCACCCAAGAAAGTCCAGCAAGCACCAGGACAGTCTCCTAAAGTTGATTCAGCTGCGGGATCGGTGCACCACCAGTACAGAGCTTGCTCAGGAATGGCAGCAGGCAGGTGTGAGTGCATCTGCACACACAGTGAGGCAAAGACTTTTGGAGGATGGCCTGGTGTCAAGAAGGGCAGCAAAGAAGCCACTTTCTTCTCTAGGAAAAACATCAGGGACAGACTGATATTCTGCAAAAGGTACAGGGATTGGACTGCTGAGGACTGAGGTAAAGTCCTTTTCTCTGATGAATCCCCTTTCCGATTGTTTGGTGCATCCGGAAAAAAGCTTGTCCGGAGAAGACAAGGTGATTGCTACCATCAGCCCTGTGTCATGCCAACAGTAAAGCATCCTGAGACCATTCATGTGTGGTCAAGGGAGTGGGCTCACTCACAAGTTTGCCTAACAACACAGCCATGAATAAAGAATGATACCAACACATCCTCTGAGAGCAACTTCTCTCAACCATCCAGGAACAGTTTGGTGACGAACAATGCCTTTTCCAGCATGATGGAGCACCTTGCCATAAGGCAAAAGTGATGACTAAGTTGCTCGGGGAACAAAACATCGATATTTTGGGTCCGTGGCCAGGAAACTCCCCAGACCTTAATGCCATTGAGAACTTGTGGTCAATCCTCAAGAGGCGGGTGGACAAACAAAACCCCACAAATTCTGACAAACTCCAAGCATAGATTATGCAAGAATGGGCTACAATCAGTCAGGATGTGGCCCAGAATTTAAGTTACAGCATGCCAGGGCGGATTGCAGAGGTCTTGAAAAAGAAGGGTCAACACTGCAAATATTGACTCTTTGCATCAACGTGTAACGGCTGTCTTTGGAAGAAGAGGACCAAGGTGCAGCGTGGAATTTGTTCATCTTTTATTTTGGATGAAAAAGGCACTTCACAAAGAAAAACAAACGACAGCCAAACAGTCCTGTCAGGTATCCTAACACACTAAACAAAAATTAACTACCCACAAACCCCAAAGGAAACAGGCTGCCAAAGTATGACTCCCAATCAGCGACAACGATGTACAGCTGTCCCTGATTGAGAGCCATACCAGGCCAAAACAAAGAAATACAAAGCATAGAAAAAAGGAATGCCCACCCAAATCACACCCTGACCAACCTAAATAGAGATATAAAAAAGGCTCTCTCAGGTCAGGGCGTGACACAACTTCATGTAATTGTCAATAAAAGCCTTTGACGCTTATTAAATGCTTGTAATTATACTTCAGTATTCCATAGTAACATCTGACAAAAATATCTAAAGACACTGAGGCAGCAGACTTTGTGAAAATTAATATTTCTGTCATTCTCAAAACGTTTGGCCACGACTGTAGTGTTCAATGACAGTACATAGGATATCAATCATCTCCTGTACCTTATCTCTGTCTGTTCCAGATGCAGATCTACTGTTATGAAGCGCTTCACTTTGAGTCCATAGACCAGGCCATCAAGGACGGGGGCAGGATCACAGCTCTCTCTGTGCTGTTAGAGGTGTGTGTTTGTATGTTGTGACTTGCTATGGCCATGTAATAAATGTCTGGAGCAAATAGTGTGTTAAGTGGTGCTCCAGCTGGGGGTGGTTCAGGTAGGTAGGTATTCTAGGTAGATTGGGTGGAGCGGATTTTCCTGGTGGGGGGTTCAGGTAGGTAGGTACTGTACTGTAGGTAGATTGGGTGGAGCGGGTGTTCCTGAGGGGGTTCAAGAAGGTCGGTACTGTAAGTAGATTGGGTGGAGCGGGTGTTCCTGAGGGGGTTCAGGCAGGTAGGTACTCTAGGTAGATTAGCTGTCGACACTGACAGGAAGAGTGTATTTGCACTGTCTGTGTGTTTATGCGTTTGTGTGGATGTGTTTGTTTGTGTTTTAGCTTGTGTGTGTGTTCATGCATGTGTGTGTGTGTGCATGACCTGTGTCAAGAGTGTGTAGTGGATAATTTTGCACCCATACCAGCAAGGTTTTTCATAGTCGATGAGGGATGACATATCTACTTGCAATGGCATGACTTACCATTAGGTAGAAGAGGCAATTGGCTCACATCATCAAGGGGCCTCGTGAGCTAGCATAATTTAGAAAAACCTATGCTAGTAATATTATAATTTTTTTGTACAATTATTCCGCACGAGGCCCCTAGATTAGGCTACACTCTGCTACAGACCCTGAAATCAAAGGGGACAGGATAGTGGAACTGATTACCCACCACAGTATCAGACTGAGTACAGATTAGACATGCATTATAGAGTTTGGGTTCAGCTGTGGATTATAGTCTCTAGCTATTAGCTTGCATCAGTGTGAGCTTCAGTTTAGCATCATTGTTAGCTTCAGCTTAGTTTAGCATCAGTGTCAGCTTCAGTTTAGCAGGTCACAGCTTTAAAGCAGCCTAAAAATGTAGGGACACAAAAAAGTGAAGGAGAGGAGAGGAAGCCACTGTAGACTTTTGAGAGGTCTGACTAACCTGTTTCCATTCCCTCTTTACAGACAGGCATCGAAGACAATGACAATTACGTGGCCATTATCGACGGAGTCAACAGTGTCAGCCGATTCGGTATGCCAACCTGACCTACAGTAACCTTAAACTCATCCAGTGCTCACCTTAAAATAGTGTATCTAACGTAACGACTCGCTAGGTGTGGCTGGTAGGATGTCAATGATGAGGAACTTTGACAAGAACAATGGCGTATTTATTCAAATAAATGGGTTCACAAAAAGGATGGTCAAAAAATGTCGCTCAAAACCACTCCCACACACAGGGGATAAACTTAACTTAGACTGGAACTTAACTTAAGAGACTAAATAGCTGGGCTGCTATCCAGCTTACCAGCCAATTTGTTCTTTCCAGTTTTTTCTTCCTGTGGAATGTCAATGTGCATGGGCTTCCTCCAAATGTCTGTAGAGCTCAGCCTCCGGCATCCAGCAAGGAGCTCCTCCCCTTTGGTCTGAGCGAGCACCTTAAATGTCTCCACTTTGCTGCAGCCTAAAGCTTAGTGTATACTTCCCAGTCAAAACAGTTTGCACATATATTGCGACTACATTTTCTGGTGTTTTTCTGTTTTGTTTTGGGGGTTGGTAGGGTTTTAGCACACACAATTATTTCTTGAGGCAAACCAAAGTTCGTAGCTGAAGTCTACGCCCCTTCGTCAGTGATTGGTCAACAGTAGGGATTCTTCAATGAAGAGTTTGTTGTCTTTCAACTAGACAACTACTTTTCATGCACATTTTTTCCCTTGAAAAATACTGCACCAAACATCTTAGTTAATTTAAAATTGCACGACCTAAGACCTTTGTAAAAATTAATGACAGATTTCTTGATTTAACTTCGATTGATTCGAACTATTTTGAGGAAGTGTTACTGGGTATGTTGTTGATATGGCATCTCAAGAGGAACAAACAACATTAATATGGCAGCTTTTTTCTAGTTTTTCAAGCGAAGGTCTTTAGGGACTATGTGAGACGAGATGTTCACTTCGCCTAGTCGAGTTCTGCTAGGAGCAAACCGAACCTATGTATGCGGACACCTTAACGACGCGGAGTGCCTTCAGGTGCAGGGCGTGGCACTGCAACCTAGCTTGCTGCAGCCTAATCTGCTGGTTGTGGTGTGTGGCTGACGCCCCAAATAGTGGCATTCCCCAGTCACACCACATGGGGCGCCACACTGAGTTAACCAAACACAAAGCCACCTTATCCAAGCATAGCTATAAACCCCTAGTTTGCGTTTCATTATAGATTTATTACTGCACAGTACTAATAAGAAGTCTGCATAGCCTGGGCTATTAGAAACTGGGTGGTTCGAGCCCTGAATGCTGATTGGCTGAAAGGTATGACAAAACATGTATTTTTACTGTTCTAATTACCTTTGTAACCAGTTTATAACAGCAATAAGGCACCTCAGGGTTTGTGGTATATGGCCAATATAGCACAGTTAAGGGCTGTATCCAGGCACAACGCATTGCATCGTGCGTTAGAACAGCCCTGAGCTGCGGTATATTGGCCATATACCACACCTCTTAAGTGTAGTTAATTCATGCTAATGGCAGTTGAAGTTTGTCATGCAAGAAGGCATTACAGAGGACTTCAGTGCATCAGCTCGTTGTTGTGGGTAATGTCAAGCTCTCTTATGAAAGGTAGTTGTACAAACTTCTTTGTACAGATTTAAAGTCAAGTGCCACTCTACCCCACAGTCATACACCCACTATCTCACTGTGTCATGATAATGAAACATTTGATGTTTATGTTGTCTATCCTCTGTTTCTCTCACTACTTTATTTTGCCTTCCGTGCATTTTCATCTTACACATGTCCCCCTCTTTTCTCCTCTCCCCTCCTTTTCTCAAGGTAAGAGTGGGATGGTGGGTCCCTTCTCTCTCCGTGGCCTCCTGCCCAACTCAACAGATAAGTACTTCACCTACAACGGCTCCCTCACCACCCCACCCTGCACTGATACCGTGGAGTGGATTGTCTTCAAGAACACTGTGGCCATCTCCGACACGCAGGTGTGTGTGTCTGTGTGTGTGTGTGCGCGTGTGTGTGAATAAAAGCAGAGTGTGTGTGGAAATATTGTTTTTGTTAGTACAGAAGTGAAAGGGAGTGACAGAGAGAGGGAGAGTGCTGTGCGCCTCCTCATCACCCTATTTGTCCACTGTCACATGACAGTTGTCTTTTTATAGTATGAATGGGTTGGGTGGGAGCTTAACATATGCTCCTTCAAGTCGCTATTCATAATTGGTTGTAGTTCTGTGTGTCTGCTTCTGTGTGTGTGTGTGTGTGTGTGTGTGTGTGTGTGTGTGTGTGTGTGTGTGTGTGTGTGTGTGTGTGTGTGTGTGTGTGTGTGTGTGTGTGTGTGTGTGTGTGTGTGTGTCAGTACCATGTGTTTCATTTTAAGCAGAGTGAAGGCCTCTGTCTATATTTCTTGGATTTAATGACCGCTTGTGTACACCTCAGGGTAACACCTGTCAATCACAAATACCCTGAGGGCTACAGGGAAGACACACACACACACACACACACACACACACACTCTCGCACTCATTTGATCAAATCAAATGTATTTATAAAGCCCTTCTTACATCAGCTTATATCTCAAAGTGCTGTACAGAAACCCAGCCTAAAACCCCAAACAGAAAGCAATGCAGATGTAGAAGCACAGTGGCTAGGAAAAACTCCCTAGAAAGGCCAGAACCTAGGAAGAAACCTAGACAGGAACCAGGCTATGAGGGGTGGCCAGTCCTCTTCTGGCTGTGCCGGATGGAGATTATAACAGAACATGGCCAAGATGTTTCAAATGTTCATAGATGACCAGCAGGGTCAAATAATAATAATCACAGTGGTTGTAGAGGGTGCAACAGGTCAGCACCTCAGGAGTAAATGTCATTTGGCTTTTCATAGCTGATCATTCAGAGTATCTCGACCGCTCCTGCTGTCTCTAGAGAGTTGAAAACAGCAGGTTTGGGACAGGTAGCACGTCCGGTGAACAAGTCAGGGTTCCATAGCCGCAGGCAGAACAGTTGAAACTGGAGCAGCAGCATGACCAGGTGGACTGGGGACAGCAAGGAGTCATCAGGCCAGGTAGTTCTGAGGCATGGTCCTAGGGTTCAGGTCCTCCTCCTCCGAGAGAGAAAGAAAGAATTAGAGAGAGCATACTTAAATTCACACAGGACACCGGATAAGACAGGAGAAATACTCCAGGTATAACAGACTGACCCTAGCCCCCCGACACATAAATTACTGCAGCATAAATACTGGAGGCTGAGACAGGAGGGGTCGGGAGACACTGTGGCCCCGTCCGACGATACCCCCAGACAGGGCCAAACAGGCAGGATATAACCCCACCCACTTTGCCGAAGCACAGCGCCCACACCACTAGAGGGATACCTTCAACCACCAACTTACCATCCTGAGACGAGGATGAGTATAGCCCACAAAGATCTCCGCCACGGCACAACCCAAGGGGGGTCGCCAACCCAGACAGGAAGATCACGTCAGTGACTCGACGCATCCATCCTAGGGACGGCATGGAAGAGCACCAGTAAGCCAGTGACTCAGCTCCTGTAATAGGGTTAGAGGCAGAGAATCCCAGTGGAGAGAGGGGAACCGGCCAGGCAGGGACAGCAAGGGCGGTTCGTTGCTCCAGAGCCTTTCCGTTCACCTTCACACTCCTGGGCCAGACTACACTCAATCATAGGACCTACTGAAGAGATGAGTCTTCAATAAAGACTTAAAAGTTGTGACCGAGTCTGCGTCTCTCACATGGGTAGGCAGACCATTCCATAAAAATGGAGCTCTATAGGAGAAAGCCCTGCCTCCAACTGTTATCTTAGAAATTCTAGGGACAGTTAGGAGGCCTGCGTCTTGTGACCGTAGCGTACGTGTAGGTATGTACGGCAGGACCAAATCGGAAAGATAGGTAGGAGCAAGCCCATGTAATGCTTTGTAGGTTAGCAGTAAAACCTTGAAATCAGCCCTTGCCTTAACAGGAAGCCAGTGTAGAGAGGCTAGCACTGGAGTTATATGATCACATTTTGTGGTTTTAGTGAAGATTCTAGCAGCCGTGTTTAGCACTAACTGAAGTTTATTTAGTGCTTTATCCGGATAGCTGGAAAGTAGAGCGTTGCAGTAGTCTGACCTAGAAGTGACAAAAGCATGGATGAGTTTTTCTGCATCATTTTTGGACAGAATGTTTCTGATTTTTGCAATGTTACGTAGATGGAAAAAAGCTGTCCTTGAAGCAGTCTTGATATGTTCTTCAAAAGAGAGATCAGGGTCCAGAGTAACGCCGAGGTCCTTCACAGTTTTATTTGAGATGACTGTACAACCATCAAGATTAAACAGAAGATCTCTTTGTTTCTTGGGACCTAGAACAAGCATCTCTGTTTTGTCCGAGTTTAAAAGTAGAACATTTGCAGCCATCCACTTCCTTATGTCTGAAACACAGGCTACAGCGAGGGCAATTTTTTTTAGGGATAACTTTTCACACTCCTTTCAATCTTTAACTGTTGACATCCTGTTGTCTGACACTAGCATCACACAGGCTCTTTCTCTTTTAACTGGCTTTCAGTCTGCATGGTTTGGATCATGTATGGTATGATAATGTCACGTCTCAAGTTTCAAAAGACTTTGGAAGGTCATTTTGGGATAATTGTTCCTCTATTGTGTAGTTTTTCAAGCACTCCCTCGAGGCGTACAGGAACACTTGCTTTTATGGGATAACATGACCATATTGTCAGTCGTGCATACAGTCTACAGTGAGATCCAAAAGTATTGGGACAGTGACCCATTTTGTGTTGTTTTGGCTCTGTACTCCATCACTTTGGATTTGAAAAGTGCAGACTGCCAGCTTTAATTTGATTGTATTTTAATCCATATCGGTTGAACATTTTAGAAATTGCAGCACTTTTTGTACATCATCCCCCCATTTTAGGGGACCAAAAGTATTGTGACAAATTCACTGATGTTTATCAAAGTAGGAAAAAGTTAAGTATTTGTTTCTAAACACTTCTACATGAATGTGGATGCAACCATGATTACGGATAATCCTCAATGGATCGTGAATAATGATGAGTGAGAAAGTTAGACGCACAAATATCATACTCCCAAGAAATGCTAACCTCTCACCATTACAATAACAGGGGAGGTTAGCATTTTTAGGGGGGTATGATATTTGTGCGTCTAACTTTCTCACTCATCGTTATTCACGATTCATTCTGGATTATCCTTAATCATGGTAGTATCCACATTAATGTAGAAGTCTTTAGAAACATATTTTATTCTTATTTACAATAAAAGTGACACAAATGATACAATGCATTATTAAAAATGTATTTATATTGGGGACAAAATAATCTGAAATACAACCAAAACAAATAACAAATGCTTCCAACCAGTTTGTATAGTCACAAGCTTGATGTAGTCATTAAGTGCTATGAATATGGGATCAAAAACGTAACTTTTTACTACTTTAATACACATAAAACTAGTATGTAGTAGTAGTATCCCTAAAATGAAGGGACTATGTACAAAAAGTGCTGTAATGAAAAGACGTTCAAACTAAAGCTAACAGTCTTCCCTCAAATCCAAAGTGCTAGAGTAAAGAGCCCCCCCCCCCCCCCCCCCCCCAAAAAATGTTTTATAAAAATAAATGTCACTGTCCCAATACTTTTGGAGCTCGCTGTATATTCAAACATGCTACATTGTCCTCATCAGCGTTGTTTTGATAGCTTCATTAATAATCAGTCATAAGTATTTCAAAGTAGTGTATGTACTAATTATTAAATTAGTATTTCAGCAATTACAAATGTTAAACCTTATTACTACTGTGTGTTTCTAAACAACACCAGAATATACCCAAGGTTGCCTGAGGCCCTAATTGTTTTCAGTCACGGTTTTGGCCCCCAGTCACATTCACAGCCACTCTGGTTGGAATGCTGTGTGAGTCAGAGCACCAGAGCTATTTACATTGCATTCAAAAAGTAATTAGACCCCTTGATTTTTCCACATTTTGTTACGTTACAGCCTTATTTTTAAATGGATTGGGGAAAAAATTCACTCAGCAATCTACACAAAATACCCCATAATGACAAAGCAAAAACAGCTTTTAAAAAAATACAACAGAAAATTACATTTACATAAGTATTCAGACCCTTTACTCAGTATTTTGTTGAAGTACCTTTGGCAATGATTACAGCCTCAAGTCTTCTTGGGTATGACGCTACAAGCTTGGCACACCTGTATTTGTGAAGTTTCTCACTTTATTCTCTGCAGATCCTCTCAAGCTCCGTCAGGTTGTATGGGAAGCATCGCTGCACAGCTATTTTCAGGTCTCTCCAGAGATGTTCAAGTCTGAGCTCTGGCTGGGCCACTCAAGGATATTCAGAGACTTGTCCTGAAGCCTGCATTGTCTTGGCTGTGTGCTTAGGGTCATTGTCCTGTTCGAAGGGGAACATTCGCCCCCAGTCTGATGTCCTGAGGGCTCTGGAGCAGGTTTTCATCAAGGATCTCTCTGTACTTTTGCTCTGTTCATCTTCCCCTAGATCCTGACTCCCAGTCTCTGCTGCTGAAAAACATCCCCACAGCATGATGCTGCCACCACCATGCTTCACCGTAGGGACCTTTAGGTACCAATTGGCAAACTAATTGGTAACAATTGGCAAACTCAAGCTGTCATCTGCCTTTTACTGAGCAGTGGCTTCCATAAAGGCCTGATTGGTGGAGTGCTGTAGAGATGGTTGTCCTTCTGGAAGGTTCTCCCATCTCCACAGAGGAACACTAGAGCTCTGTCAGAGTGACCATCGGGTTCTTGGTCACCCGATTGCTCAGTTTTGCCGGGCGGCCAGCTCTAGGAAGTGTTTTGGTGGTCCCAAATTTCTTCCACTTAAGAATGATGGAGGTCACTGTGTTCTTGGGGACCTTCAATGCTGCAGACATATTTTGGTACCTTTCCCCAGATCTGTGCCTCGACACAATCCTGTTTCGTAGCTCTACGGACAATTCCTTCGACCTCATGGCTTGGTTTTTGATCTGACTTACACTGTCAACTGTGGGACCTTATAAAGACAGGTATGTGCCTTTCCAAATGATGTCCAATCAATTGAATTTACCACAGGTGGACTCCAATAAAGTTGTAGAAACATCTCAAGGATGATCAATAGAAACTCAATTTCGAGTCTCATAGCAAAGGGACTAAATACTTATGTAAATAAGTTATCTGTTTTTAATTTTTAATACATTTGCAAAAATTTCTAAAAACCTGTTTTCGCTGTGTCATTATGGGGTATTTTATGTAGATTGATGAGGAACATGATTTATTTAATCCATTTTAGAATAAGGCTGTAATTTATCTAAATGTGGAAAAAGGGAAGAGGTCTGAATTCTTTCCGAATGCACTGTATATACAGTGTTACACAATAGACTGTACAAGAGGTGTATATGATATACATGCATGCTTGTGTGTAGCACATGTGTGTGTTAGGGTGTGAGAGGACTGAATACTGTTTGAACCAGTTGTTTAGGTCTATGTGTATAATGATAATAGTAATACATCCATCATTTTCCGATTATCTTTATGTGGCCTCTCCTTGTGTGGCCTTGTGCCCAAGGACACAATGTGAAATCACCATGCAATAACAAGCACTACTGTGTAATAATGTGTTGATGAACGTGTTGGTTGTATTGTGTTGTAGCTGGAGATGTTCTGTGAGGTGATGACCATGCAGCAGGCAGGCTATGTGATGTTGATGGACTACCTGCAGAACAACTTCAGGGAGCAGCAGCAGCAGTTCATGGGACAGGTCTTCTCCTCCTATACCGGCACAGAGGAGGTTCTCACTCCCAGTACGTACCTGTCTGTCTGTCAGAGGAGGTCCTCACTCCCAGTACATACCTGTCTGTCTGTCTGTCAGAGGAGGTCCTCACTCCCTGTACGTACCTGTCTGTCTGTCCTGTCTGTCATAGGAGGTCCTCACTCCCAGTACGTACCTGTCTGTCCTGTCTGTCTGTCAGAGGAGGTCCTCACTCCCTGTACGTACCTGTCTGTCTGTCCTGTCTGTCTGTCAGAGGAGGTCCTTACTCCCTGTACGTACCTGTCTGTCAGTCAGAGGAGGTCCTCACTCCCAGTACGTACAGTTGAAGTCGGAAGCATACATACACTTAGGTTGGAGTCATTCAAATTTGTTTTTCAACCACTCCACAAATTTCTTGTTAACAAACTATAGTTTTGTCAAGTCGGTTATCTACTTTGTGCATGACACAAGTCATTTTTCCAACAATTCTTTACAAACAGATTATTTCACTTATTATTCACTGTATCACAATTCCAGTGGGTCAGAAGTTTACGTACACTAAGTTGACTGTGCCTTTAACCTCTTACTAGCGGAACCCCGTTCCGCCAGCGGAACCCCTAGCCAACAGCCAATGGGATCGCATGGCGCGAAATACAAAAACAACTAAAATACCACAATTCAATTTTCTCAAACATACGACTGTTTTACACCATTTGAAAGATAAACCTCTCCTGAATCCAACCACGTTGTCCGATTTCAAAAAGGCTTTACAGCGAAAGCAAAACATTAGATTATGTTAGGATAGCACCACAGCAAAAAAACAACACAGCCATTTTCCTAGCAAGGACAGCCATTTTCCAAGCAAGGGTAGCCGTCCAAAAGCACAAAACCAGCTAAAATTATGCACTAACCTTTGACGATCTTCATCAGATGACACACCTAGGTCATTACGTTAGACAATACATGCATTTTTTGTTCCATCAAGTTCATATTTATATATTTTTTTAAAACATTTTACATTGGCGCGTGACGTTCAGGAAATGTATTCCCATCAAAAACTTCCGGTGAATTTACAAAAATACTCATCATAAACGTTGACAAAATACATAACAATTATTTTAAGAATTATAGATACAGTACTCTTTTATGCACCCGCTGTGTCAGATTTCAAAATAACTTTACGTAGAAAGCACATTGTTCAATATTCTGAGTACTGAGCCCCAAGCTATTCAGTTAGCCGTCCAGCCACGGCATCCACAAAACGCTGAAATATGTTAAAAATATTATCTTACCTTTGCTGATCTTCGGCTGAATGCACTCGGAAGGTCTCCCACTTCCAGAAGAAATGTTCATTTGTTCGATAAAGTCCATAATTTATGTAGAAATAAATCTGTTTTGATGGCGCGTCCAGATCACCATTCCAAAATGCATCTATCCACCGTTGACGAAAAGTTATAAAGTTCCCTCAGCGTTTATAGAAGCATGTCAAACCATGTTCACAATTAATCTTTAGTGTGTTATTATCGTAGAATTTCAATAATATTCCAACCGGACAATAGCAGATTCATTACAAAAGAAAAAGAAAAATGGCTAATCCTTCGTGAGCGCACGCGAGGTAAGGTAACGACACCAGGTCGACCACATACTGTTCCGGGTATTATTCAATCAAATTGTATTCTAGAAGCCTCAAACGAGGTTCTAATGACTGGTGACATCTAGTGGAAGCCTTAGGAAGTGCAATATGACATCACAGACACTGTAGTTTAGACAGAACATCATTTGAAATGACTACAGCCATCTGAGGTCAAACTTCCTGGTTGGATTTTTCTCAGGTTTTTGCCTGCCATATGAGTTCTGTTATACTCACAGACATCATTCAAACAGTTTTAGAAACTTCAGAGTGTTTTCTATCCAAATCTACTAATGATATGCATATCCTACCTTCTGAGTCTGAGTAGGAGGCAGTTTAATTTGGGTATGTTTTTCATCTGGCCGTGAAAATACTGCCCCCTACAGTGAAGAGGTTAAACTACTTGGAAAATTCCAGAAGATTATGTCATGGCTTTAGAAGCTTCTGATAGGCTAATTGACATAATTTGAGTCAATTGGAGGTGTACCTGTGGATGTATTTCAAGGCCTACCTTCAAACTCAGTGCCTCTTTGCTTGACATCATGGGAAAATCAAAAGAAATCAGCCAAGACCTCAGAAAAAATGTGTAAACCTCCACAAGTCTGGTTCATCCTTGGAAGCAATTTCCAAACACCTGAAGGTACCACGTTCATCTGTACAAACAATAGTACACAAGTATAAACACCATGGGACCACGCAGCTGTCATACTGCTCAGGAAGGAGACGTGTTCTGTCTCCTAGAGATGAACGTACTTTGGTGTGAAAAGTGCAAATCAATCCCAGAACAATAGCAAAGAACCTTGTGAAGATGCTGGTGGAAACAGGTACAAAAGGATCTATGTCCACAGTAAGACGAGTCCTATATCAACATAACCTGAAAGGCCGCTCGGCAAGGAAGAAGCCACTGCTCCAAATCCACCATAAAAAAGCCAGACTACAGTTTGCAACTGCACAAGGGAAGAAAGATCTTACTTTTTGGAGAAATGTCCTCTGGTCTGATGAAACAAAAATAGAACATTTTGGCCATAATGACCAGTGTTATGTTTGGAGGAAAAAGGGGGACGCTTGCAAGCCGAAGAACACCATCCCAACCGTGAAGCACGGGGGTGGAAGCCTCATGTTGTGGGGGTGCTTTGCTGCAGGAGAGACTGGTGCACTTCACAAAATAGATGGCATCATGAGGGAGGAAAATTGTGGATATATTGAAGCAACATCTCAAGACATCAGTCAGGAAGTTAAAGCTTGGTCGCAAATGGGTCTTCCAAATGGACAATGACCCCAAGCATACTTCCAAAGTTGTGTCAAAATGGCTTAAGGACGACAAAGTCAAGGTATTGGCGTGGCCATCACAAAGCCCTGACCTCAATCCTATAGAAAATGTGTGGGCCGAACTGAAAAAGCGTGTGCGAGCAAGGAGGCCTACGAACCTGACTCAGTTACACCAGCTCTCCTATCCAGAGCGAGTTACAGTTAGTGCATTAATCTTAAGATAGCTATGTGGGGCAACCACATTTCACAGTCATAGTAAGTACATTTTTCCTCAAAGTAGCAAAGTCAGAGATAGTAAGAGGGAAAATCGTAAAGTAGGTTGGCCCTAGCTAGCAAAAAGATGACTCTTGTCACTCCTGGAGATATAATGAATCCTCTAGCTACAGAATGAATCTCTTGTATTCAGTCCTGGTTCTTGGTACTAACACCTGATTCAACTAATCATGGTCTTGATGATGTATGTCTCTGTGCCCAGTACGAAGGAAGTTAGAGGTAGTTATGCGAGCCAATGCTCACTGGCGTTAGCGCAATGACTGGAACTCTATGGGTATCTGCTAGCATGCCTACATTTTCATAGAATTTTCAAATCTGAACAGAAAATAGCAACACACCAATATCAAATGTCCAAAATATATTTGTGACACTGTTGGTGTCCTATTAAAATGTCATAGGGGGATTTTGTTACATATGAGGCAAGCGCTGGTAACCCAACTGTGAACCTGCCTACCTGTCACCACTACCGTGCCCTGTTTTGGGCGTCCCTTACCCTATAAAGAAGTGATTGCAGTTTGATGTGTTTTCAACATAATCAGGACTTTAACTAGCATGTGGATGCTGGAAGCCTGGTAGGCATTAATATTCAGACAGCATGTTTATGTGTGCCTTCTTAATCATACCCAGACTCTCACGGGGGGGCTTTACAAGTAGGCCGTCATTGTAAATATGAAGAAATTGTTAACTGACTTACCTAGTTAAATAAAGGTTAAATAAATTCTAACCTTAAAGGGAGAATGTAATTGTTGTGGATGCTTAGGCACCAGGCTAATACACTAAGCCAGGGACAGACCCTCTCTCTCTCCTCTCTCTGTCTCTCCCTGCCTCTCCCTCCCTCTCTCTCTCTCCCTACTTAATGTGTCATGTCCGCATTGATATTAGTCTCTCAGTTTTTTTAGACCAGGTAGTTGCTAGGTTAGCTGCTCAGAGTCTGTGGCTGCCTCCTCACTTTCACAGAGGACTTTTCAAACGTCTTTGAAAAATGGATAGAGTGCATTGAATATGATATAATGTACATGAATAGGTGTGAAATGTCTCTTGCTTCCCTGTTGTTATTGGATATACCATTTGTGTACCAGAGTGAGATGCATGTCGCAACAAAATAGAAATAGCAAGTATTTTTGTGCTTTTGTTGTGATTTTGTTTTGCGAGTGGTTAGGAAAAGACTCTGTTGTTCCTTTGCTTTTCTCTTGTGTTGAAAAGGGGGTTTGTACAGCTGTGTCTCCCTTTCTGAAATCCCTCACCATCATTAAAAACATGAAATACATGTATTCACCCCTCCACCATCCCCTCTGGGCCGAGGATGAATCAGTAGGTAAACTGAAGTGCAGATTTTAGCATAGATCATGTAGGAAACGTGTCAACGGTTTAGTCATTGTACCTGGCCATTGTCTCAGGTCTCATTTCGATTGATTTTAATCTCTCCTTACTCCCGTAATCTGTATTAATCCCAGGGTCTCAATGTGTCTGTGATCTGCGTTAGTACTGGAGCGCTAATCTGTGATGGGACCAATTAGGAAGGATAAACACCCAGTTGAGGCTGATTCTCTTATTTTTGATTCTTATTAATCTAAATTAATTCAAATATATATATATTTTTTTCTCTTGTCTTTCTCTCTCCCTCTCTTTCTCTCTCTCCCTTCTTTCTCTGTCAGTCTGTAGTTCAGAGCCGGAGAATGTGCAGGCGGACCCCCATAACCTGACCAGCCTGCTGGTGTTGTGGGAGCGGCCGAGGGCGGTGTACGACGCCGGGATAGAGAAGTACTCAGTCACCTACAGGCTGGCCCAAGGAGAGGACTCTGCAACCTTCCAGTACCTGACTGACGGAGACCAGGATGTGGTGAGCATCCTTTATGTAGTGGTGGTGGTGGACTAACACACACAGATGACCAAACCCGGTCAATCACATTTCAGAAGGTTTTCAAGAATTAATAAATTAATGAAGGAATGAATGAATGAAGAAACAAATGAAGAAACTAAAGAACCATAGAGTGATTGAATGCAAGAGCAGATGCGATAACCATCACCTTCACCTCTTCCACCACCCCGACCTTCACCTCCTCCACCACCACCCCCACCCTCACCTCCTCCTCCTTCACCACCACCTTCACTTCTTCCACCACCACCTTCACCTCCACTACCTTCACCTCCACCAACTCCACCTCCTCCACCACCTTCACCTCCTCCATCACCACCACCCTCACCTCCTCCTCCTTCACCACCACCTTCACTTCTTCCACCACCACCTTCACCTCCACCAACTCCACCTCCTCCACCACCTTCACCTCCTCCACCACCACCACCCTCACCTCCTCCTCCTTCACCACCACCTTCACTTCTTCCACCACCACCTTCACTTCTTCCACCACCACCTTCACCTCCACCAACTCCACCTTCTCCATCACCACCACCTCCTCTACATTCACCTCCTCCTCCACCAACATCACGACCCTAAACCCCCTGTACTCACCTCTCCCTGTTGTTCCCCAGGGGGCCATGCTGCAGGACCTGATAGCCAACACTAGCTATGTGGTGCAGGTGGTGGCCGTGTGCACCAACGGTCTGTACGGTCGCGTGAGCGAGCAGATGTCCGTCGACATGCCCTTCGACGACCCCGGTAAGACTGGCGAGCGCGAGCGCCAATACCTCTACACAGACCGTACGTAGCGTTCTGATTACATGGAGAGTAGAGACCAAACCTAGATGGTTGATCATTTGCAAACCAGTTCCATTTATTATGTCTCTTTAATGGTAGGTCTTAACAGCAGTCACACTTACCACTAGTGTAGCTAGTCAGTCAGTTTACAATTAAGATGCTGTGAAGGCTTCTCAGATAGACTTAACTAGGCATTAATGGATTGTGTTGGAATTCAGAGGAAGTGAAGATATAGTTCTGTCGTGGTTTCTGAATTTTGATTGCTGTCCTCATATGTCCACACCTTTTACATATGTCACACTTACCAAACTGTAACAGGTTTCCAGAGACACTTCTGTTTCCCCAGCCATCATGGCCATTCTGAATGCCATTCACTCTCGGTCTTCTTTCTGTCCTGTTCCTTTTAACATACACCCAGTTCCTCTATGTTCTACTGCTGTTTGTAGTGTGTTCTGGCTCTGGGTGAAAGATTTTTTTTTTCATGTCCTCTTCTGTCTATGTACTTAATTAAAATGTGCTTTTCTATATTTCTAAGGCGAGGAACACCCCCCTCAATCTGTTTGGTTGAGGTCAGAGGTTTTTCCATGTGTCCTATGTCACACAAACGACAAAACATTTTGAAATGGCACCATTTCCTCCGGTCACACTGAGAGAATGTGTACTTGTGGGCAGCATTTGTCATTTGTATGAAATGATGGGAACTCTGTATCTGCTGAAGTTGATAATAAACTAATTTATTGTTGCTAAAAATCCTCTGCATCATATTTCAATGTGCATGAATTGTACACACTCATCCAAATGACTTGATACAATTGTGTGACCGAATGTGCTGTGACAGTTGTGGGGACAAAACAACTCATTTGTGAGGCCTGGTTGTGCACTCATTCGTTCGTTCATTCCTTCCTTCCTTCCTTCCTTCCTTCCTTCCCTTTCCACTTAACTCTTTAAAAACCCACCTCATGCTTCACAAACCCATTCTAATCAGGCCTAAGGCCTCCATGATGTATAATTTAGCCCAATCCAGGTAAGTGTGTGTGTGTGTGTGTGTGTGTGTGTTAGTTTGTGCTGACCCGGAAGTTCTACCCAATATAACCAAACATCTCCCTCCATGTTGTTATCTCACTGTTACTCTCTCTCTCCCTCACCTGGTATCTACACCGACAGCAACATATTCTCAAAGATTTCTAATATAGATTAATATTATATCTAATGATTTTTCCGCTTCATACACTGTGGACCCATTGAAAGATGTGACCTTAGTGGATATCAAGCTTCCGAAGATTTTTGTCAAGCCTCTTCAGTTTTTCATCAGAAACAGAATGGTTTTCACGTAAAGTGCTTGTCTGTTACAACATCGTTGGGTTTGTCAATGGGACCGACATCTTAGATTATAATGCCATTGTTAGTAATTGTCAAAGTTGTAACTAAATTGAAGAAAAACAAATCACACATAACAATGTCTAGGCTGTTTTCTTCGATTGCCATACTGTCTTTGATATTCGTATGAACATGTTTACAGATGTATGATCTTAATTGATCACCCTGCTCAAATTAAGATCATACATCTGTACAGTAATGTATTTTCAACGTCCTTTGCTCGTAGGGAAGGCACATTATTATGTATGAAATCCCACGACTCTGTTTCTAACGCTATCTTCTGTGATTCTTTTCAGAGGCAACACCTTATCCAGATTCTACTGAATTTGAAGGGGAAGTAAGTATAACATTGCATAAATTTAGCTTATTTCATAATGCAATGTGGTGATACTGTCGGTAGCGTACTGCAAGAAAAGCATTCATTTAAACGTAGGATATAGGACGAGGAGCAGTGTCTCATGCACTCTGTGAATGTATTTCCCCACCAGGAGGACTATGGACCCTGGGCTGAACCGGGTGTAGAACTGGACAATGACATGGATTGGACAACCCAAAGCACTACGAGAACCAGGCCCACAACAACCACTGGCCCACCCAGCCTCCCCTTGCCTGCTATCAGAACCACCACCCAGAGGAGAACCCCGACACCAGGCACTCCATCCAGGACCACTCAACCCAACCGAGCACAGACGTCCACAGAGCAGAGTGAGAGGTACCGCAGCACAACCAGAGCCCCAGCAGAGGGGGCCGTCTCAGCAGGCAGCAGAGGCAGGGGGAGAACCCAGAAATATACCACTACAGTGACCACTCCGCAATCACGCACTGATGACATCACCACTTCGTCAACCAAGACCGAGAAGGGCAGAGGGGTGGTGTGTCCTGTGACCGTCCCAGGCGGCAAAGGCAGCGGTGTTTCCATGGCCACCCCGCTCCCGGAAAGCCGGACCGTGGCCACTTCCGCCTCCTCCCTCTCTCAGGGAGAACCACCATGGCCTACAAGTCCCAGCATGCCCTTGTTTTCATCCACTGCCTCCTCCTTCGGCGGGGCACTCTTGCAGCCCACGCAGCCGGTGTTCAACGGTGAGCTCCTCCTCTCCACCCTCCCTGTGTGTGACACGTCGACCCCTGGCAATCCCGGCTCCACCCTTAACAACAACCCCACCGCCTGCCTGCATGCCCCTCCCTCGTCTAGACCCCTGTCGTCTTTGACCCCTCCTGTTCTGGACTCCCTGCATGCTGCTACAGCACTGTTGTCTAGTGGTGACTCGTACCTCACTACCTCCCCCACCCTGTCTCTCCTCCCTCACCCCTCACACCCCCTGTATGGTTGGGAGACAGTCGTCTCTCATGGTTTTGGTGATGATGATAGTGGTGATGGTGATATGTTGTCTGGTTCTTCGTCCGTGGCCTCGGGTGACCCACCAATGTTTAGTGACACTCACCCCCTTCAAACCTTACTTGACTCCCCCACTGAGCTAGCCTTCAGACCTCTCCCTGCAACCTCTCTCTCCCTGCAGCCTTCTCCTCTCTAGTGACTTCTCTCTGTCCGGGGCAACCCCGGGCCTCACTGGCTCTGTATCTGGCAGGCTGGGGGACTCTAGTTACGCTTCAGGCCGTGAAGTAGAGTCTTGTCTGGTGGGTGTGGTGGTGGTGATGTTGGATTCACGGTAGCTAGCGATGGCGTGGAGTCGTTGTGTACCGGCTCTCTGGTTGGCTTCTTGTCCTCCTGGTTGCCTGCCTATCCTCACCTCCTCCTGCCCACGTCTGACTGGGGGGCGGCTAGCCTAGCGCTCTACTCCTCCGGTAGCCATTTAGACCATCTCCTCCATTCATCTCTGGGAGGCTCCCCCAACCCATCTGGAGGTCAGCCTCTCTTCTCTTCCTCCTCCTCTCCCCCTGTTCCTCCTCTCTCAGGTTCCCATAGTCACCTGCTCATTTCTGTTACAGCCACACCGTCCGGCTCCAAGGACCACTGGGTCTCGGCCCCCTCCTCCTCCTACTCGGCCTCCCCCCTCACCCCCACCCTCCCCCCTGAACTGCAGACGGTAGACAGTAGTGCCTCTGGCTTGACCCTGTCGGGAGAAGCCCAGGAGGAGCTAGATGAGGAGTGGGACAGGGTTCAGAGTTCAGCCACGGGGGAGGGCGCGCTCCCTTACATCCCCGCCTTCACCCCCTCGCTCACCTCTGAAGCCGCCGCCACTCCCAACATCGACATAGAAGAACTCTCCTCATCGTTCTACTTTGAGAGCGAGAACGGCAGTGCCGTCACCACGGATACAGCGGGCAGCACGGCCACAGTATCTGGGGTGACCGCGGCGGTGCCCTGGTCGCTAGGTGGGGAGGTGGAGAGTGGCTCGGGGCAGGGCGAGAGCCTGTACGACAACGAGACGTCCTCAGACTTCACTATCACCGAGCGCACAGAGAGAGACTCTGAGGAGGAGGAGCCAGTTGCAGGTAAAGAACCATCCACAAGGGGGCAACATCTCCCCGTACGTCAAGGCAAGGCACAGTGCTGCGCCTGTCGGATTAGGGAAAACTACAGCTCCCATGATGCCAATGGAACAGGAAATACTCTGGAATTTAGGAGACACATCACCTACACACCACCTTTCTGTGATAACTAAAATCCTGTGTGTGTGTGTGTGTGTGTGTGTGTGTATTCACCGTTATGGCCTTTCTGCTTTCTATAACATTTTCATGATCAAGTCCACAGTCATCATCATTTCAGTGTTCTTTGTTACGTGTTTTGTGTTATATTCGTTAACATTAACATGCACATGCCTTTGTCTCAATTGTGTATTGTAACATCATGTGAAGAACACCATTGGTTATAGCACTTCATCTCCAGCAGAGGGCAGCAGATCTCTTCCCAATCCCAAGTCGCACCGAAACCGAAATGTTTTTAGCCTTAGCAGACCACTAGTGGTCTAATGTCCCTTTATACAGTCAATGTAATTGACAAATCATTGAGACAGTCTCAGGGCCCCTCGCAAATCTTTTGTGATTTGTGACCTTGAAGATCCTTTATAATATCCCATATATCTGTCCACATCCAAGAAAATTAATTCATAGAAAGTCCTTCTGCATTCAAGCCTTTGCAATAGAAGCACAGTTTTGCCAGTAGGCTTTTTTGGTCTCCGCTCATTGAGAGTCCCATAGATTTAAGCCATTGTGTGCATCAAGCATTGAGCCATTGTCATGAACTAACCTGTAGTGCATGTTAACTTTGTGAAAGCATTCATGTTCACTTTCATTCGTATCGTTGTCGCAATTGTATATGGGTTAGAGAAGTAGCAATAGGTTTAGATTTGTTAGCTGAATGGTTATGAAGATGTTAGAGCGAAGGTCTACTGTAGCGTTTAAAATGTAAATGAACAAGGTTCCGTAGTTCAAGGAGGAGCTATGTGTTAGAACTGGAAGGTAAGTTGGATGAGTATGTGGATTGATTTACTGTTGATGTGTTTGTCAATCAATGTGTTGTAGTTGAATGAGTGAATGACACGGTGTCTGAGTTGTGTTGTGTGTCTCATCTGTTCTTCCCCCTCCCCACCACTTACAGAAGCCAGTAACAGCAGCCATGAGTCCAGGGTGGGTCTGGCCAGAGAGAGAGAGATGAGGGCCATGGTCCCTCTGGCAGTGGTCTCCACCCTCACCTTCCTGGGACTCATCGTCCTGGTGGGAATCCTCATCTACTGGAGGTAAGAGGGAGGAGCAGGCAGTGGAGGAGGTGGATATGGAGGAGAAGGTGGAGTTTGGAGGATGAGGAGGTGGATATGTAGGAAGAAGTGAAGGAGGTGGAGAAGGTAGAGGAGGAAGATAATATCCATAATGATGATTATTATAAGATCCATAATGATGATTATTATCAGATCCATAATGATGATTATTATCAGATCCATAATGATGATTATTATAAGATCCTTAATGATTAGATCCATAATGATGATTATTATTAGATCCATGATTAGATCCATAATGATGATTATTATCAGATCCATAATGATGATTATTATCAGATCCATAATGATGATTATTATCAGATCCATAATGATGATTATTATCAGATCCATAATGATGATTATTATCAGATCCATAATGATGATTATTATAAGATCCTTAATGATTAGATCCATAATGATGATTATTATTAGATCCATAATGATTATTATAAGATCCATAATGATTCGATCCATAATGATGATTATTATAAGATCCTTAATGATTAGATCCATAATGATGATTATTATAAGATCCTTAATGATTAGATCCATAATGATGATGATTATTATCAGATCCATAATGATTAGATCCATAATGATGATTATTATTAGATCCATAATGATTAGATCCATAATGATGATTATTATTAGATCCATAATGATTAGATCCATAATGATGATTGTTATAAGATCCATAATGATTTGCTCCATAATGATGATGATGAGTATTATGGTGATGATGTTGAGAAATCCTTTCCCATTGATTCCCCCTGAACCCACCCATCATCTGTTTAACCTGACAGCTAAGCTACATGAACAACAGCTTTCTTTCTGCATTGATAGGCTCCACACACATACTGACATCATTAAGCCTTCTGCCTCCCTATGGGACAGCTGTGTGGAACTGCCGCAGGGCTGATACCTGTCATATTGTTATTCATCTGTCTCAGAGGAGTGGGTCTGTTTTGTCCCCAGACACGGGGCACTGCCGCCCCAGACATCAGGGGGCACGGGTGGAGCGAGGCGGGGGGTGGCAGAGGGGGAGCGAGGTTGACCTTAAGAACCACATATTTGTCTGTCTCACTGTGAGACCTAATCTCCTCTGACACGGGCCCAATCTCTTTCTCACTCTCACACACTTCCCCATGACACATCCAATATCTTCAACAGGGCTTTGGTTTGAGGTCTGGCTTTTCACATTAGCTTTGATGTGTCTGGGTAGATTCACTTACACATAGGTGCCATCATTCAGAGTTGCCCGTCTCTAGTTAAAGACATTTTGCCCATACTGTGAGATCATAAAAAAATACTACTTTTCACTGTGGCGGCAAACAGACCGGTTGGACAGTTAAATAACCAACTTCGGCAATCCGATCAAGGACACTTTGTCAGAAATGTAAACACTTAAGCCGCATAAGACTGTACATTTCTCATCCACTGGGCTGGAGACGTGACATATTGTTCATGTATTCTGCCCTGTTATTGTATTTTCATTTTAAATCTGTAATAATCTTGGTGCCGATGAGGGATTAAAGCTAAGAGATGTGCCTCACTCAGAGTGTATAGCGTTGAGCTTGGGGCTCGGGGTCATACAGTGGTTAGGGAACAAGGCCTTGGGTGGGGTAGGAGGGAGAACAGGCTTGGCCTCGGGTGGGGTAGGAGGGGGAACAGGCAGGGCCTCGGGTGGGGTAGTAGGGGGAACAGGCAGAGCCTCGGGTGGGGTAGGAGGGGGGAACAGGGCCTCAGGTGGGGTAGGAAAGGGGAACAGGGTGTCGGGTGGGGTAGGAGGGGGAACAGGCAGGGCCTCGGGTGGGGTAGTAGGGGGAACAGGCAGAGCCTCGGGTGGGGTAGGAGGGGGGAACAGGGCCTCAGGTGGGGTAGGAAAGGGGAACAGGGTGTCGGGTGGGGTAGTAGGGGGAACAGGCAGGGCCTCGGGTGGGGTAGGAAGGGAAACAGGCAGGGCCTCGGGTGGGGTAGTAGTGGGAACAGGAAGAGCCTTGGGTGGGGTAGGAGGGGGGGAACAGGGCCTCGGGTGGGGTTGGAAGGGGGGAACAGGGCCTCGGGTGGGGTAGGAGGGGGGGAACAGGGCCTCGGGTGGGGTAGGAGGGGGGGAACAGGGCCTCGGGTGGGGTTGGAAGGGGGAACAGGACCTCGGGTGGGGTAGGAAAGGGGAACAGGGCCTCGGATGGGGTAGGAGAGGGGAACAGGGCCTCGGGTGGGGTAGGAGAGGGGGAAAGCGCCTGCGCCTCATTATGTCCGACATGAAGGCTTCGTGTCAGCTTCTTGTAAAATGAGTGGCGCAAGGCTGAAATGCTGTAATCCCCTCCGTGTCGCGTCCTTGTACGTCCTCCGGTGACACGGTGCTCATTTGGCCACCCCACAGCTGGGCATTTGGGGTTAGCAAAGTGGAGATGTCTTTTTAGAAACGCACACATGTAATCTACCGGGGACATCTCTTTGCTGTTTTTTTTATGTCCAGAGTAATCTGTGTGGTGATGTCCATTTTTGGTTAGCTGGGCACAGGTTCATCAGAAAGACATGCAGTGGTGATCCTGTTAAAAACCTGTTCCGGATTAGAAGGAACATCTTTTTTCCTGTGTTGCGGACAGATTACCATGTTCTCCAACATCGGTGGTTGGCTTTTTATCTTCAAAAACAACAGCAAAAGCATTTTTAGGCCTGCTGTATTTTTTTATGTCTTAAAAATATAGCTACAGTTGTTTTATTACATTTACATAAGCATTACTCCAATATTATTCTTGTTTTTGTCACAGAATTTTCAACACATTTTTCACCAAATGAGAACAATGCAAACAATCCTTCATTTGTGTTAAATTAGATGGGAAAAGCAACATGTTTTTTGTACCAAAAGTATAATAGCATTGGCAATATGTCACAAAGACAGAAGAAACTGGCAACACCTGCAGTTATACAAGAGTGTTGTTGACTAACTTGTATCATCGTACATTTGTTTCCACAGGAAGTGTTTCCAGATTGCCCATTTCTACATAGAGGACAACACATCCCCCAGAGTCATATCTGTTTCACCCACATCCATGCATACAGATACAGGTAACCATTCTGAGACAAAGGGCTCTATTCAATCAGATCTGCTTTATCCGACATCCGCATAGCAGTTGTTTTGGCGGTGTCGGAGGAGGAACTGGGTTAGAACTCCTGGCATTATACCTAAAGTGGACTTTGCCATTGTCAAGTTGGAACACTGGAATGTGAAATGGAATCTACACCTCCATTAGGATGATAGAAACCCTTATTATTTAGTTGAATGATATTCAATTTGAGCATCATTACTTCTATATAGCATACACTTTCTCCTTCTGAACTTCTAACATGAGTGGGATGGGTGATCATGAGCAGCTGCTCACCTATTTGTCAGCTCCAACACAGCTACACCTCCGACACCACCAAAACATCAGCTATGTGGGTGTTGGCTATCCCCGGTTAACGCTTGATCTGATTGAATCTAGGCCGTACACACTTTCACAAACACACACACACACACCTTTTCCATGGGATCAACTAGAATTCAGTAGAGTTGGCATAAGATAAGTGTTAACAAGCACAGAGACATATGGACAGGTGTTCTTTCCATCTGTCCTCCATCTTCACCAAGCTTAGCTATTTCATTAACACTCACTTACTCAGCATCTGCTTCTGCCAGAGTAGGAAGTTTCAAACTTTTGTTCTGATAAAATACTTTTGTGGATGATATCAATAAAACCCTTTCTCTCTGCCTTTAGATAAACATGAAGCCCTTCCAGTGAAGCAGTTTGTCAAGCACGTGAAGGAGCTCCACCACACCAATGCATTCTCCAGAGAGTTTGAGGTGTGCTGTCAAATTCTGCTTCAGTTCTCTCACAGGATATGGTTTATGACAGAAATTATTAGTATTACTTGGCAGCATGTTTTATTTTTACAACTGTCTGTCTTTAATTTAGCTTTTCTGTATGTAGCCTTCTTGTGAAACTGTTATGTGTCTTTTGCAATGTTACACGGCGGCTGTCATTATTTTAAGGTAAGCATGCAGAAACTTGTGGGAGGCTTTGCACTGTGATGGCCATTCAAACTCACACTCTCTCTCTGTCTCATGCTACATGATATTGTTTGTCTCTGGCCCAGATTCATCTGAGGAGTCATGTCTATTGTCCTTACCACTGAGACTTACAAATATATCACATTCTACACCAGCAGCCTACCATCCTGCATCCCACTGCTGGCTTGCCTCTGAAGCTAAGCAGAGTTGGTCCAGGTCGGACCCTGGATGGGAAACCAGATACTGCTGGAAGTGGTGTTGGCTGGCCAGTAGGAGGCACACTCTCCTCTGATCGAAAAAATATTCCTAATGCCCCAGGGCAGTGATTGGGGACATTGCCCTGTGTAGGGTGCTGTCTTTCAGATGTGACGTTAAACGGGTGTCCCGACTCTTTGTGGTCACTAAAGATCCCATGGCACTTATCATATGAGTAGGGGTGTTAACCCAGTTGTCCTGGCTAAATTCCCAATCTGGCCCTCATACAACCTAATCATCCCAAGCTTCCAATTGGCTCATTCATCCCCTCTCCTCCCCCCTGTAATTATTCCCCAGGTCGTTGCTGTAAATCAGAATGTGTTCTAAGTCAACTTACCTGGTAAAATAAGGGTAAAATAAAATACACTATGCAGTGATTGCTCATGTTAAACTACATATTTACCATTGCTTACCATATAAATCCTAGCTTGGCATTTTATCAGTACTGTATAAATGCATACATGTGTAAATGTTGTCAATAACACAAACATAGGTTTGTAAGTCAAAGCTAAGGACATTAACATGGTACATGGCCTGAATCCTGTTGATCGCATAAACAGTGTCTTGAAGTTGAGATTTGCCCATAAACTGTTTTCTTGTTATTTATTTGCACGTTTTTTTGCTAACCATGTGTCATGAAATTTCATTGCTGTGCTTTTTGCATTCCCCCTCCCCGTTAGATATTGAAAGAGTGTTATGAGGTAAGCTACGTCTCCCTTTTTTTCTGTAGTAGTCGCGTGTAGATGTTCGCCACATTTCCAGCTGCCCATGTTGACATTTTTGTTGTGCATGATGACACATTTTAGTTTGACTGCGTAGTAAAAGGATGGTGGGATTTTTTTTTTAGGAGGTGCAGGCGTGCACGGTGGACCTGGGTGTCACCGCAGACGGCTCCAACCATCCAGACAACAAGAACAAGAACCGATACATCAATATCCTGGCCTGTTAGTCAAACATGCACCTTCAAACACATGTACACGCACATACATTCTTGAATGCACCCAGCTTATCTTTCCTCCTCTACTCCTAGATGACCACAGCCGAGTAAGACTCTCAACCCAGGCTGACAAAGATGGGAAGAGTGGAGATTACATTAACGCAAACTACGTTGACGTAAGCAATTCTCTTGCATTTCTCTCTGTGCGCAATAGTAGAAAAGGACCTTTAAGTAAGCATTTCACTGTTAGTCTACACCTGTTGTTGACGAAGCAAGTGACAAATACAATTTGATTTGATTTGTTATGAGGGCAAATGCCTTGTTGATGTATCAGTAGCTAATCTGTTGTTCACTCTTTCTCTTTGCCTCCCTCCCTCCCTACCCTCCACAGGGTTTCAACAAGTCCAGGGCCTACATCGCAGCCCAGGGCCCTCTCAAGTCCAGCACCGAGGACTTCTGGAGGATGGTGTGGGAACAGAACGTGGGCGTCATCATCATGATTACCAACTTGGTAGAGAAGGGACGGGTGAGAAACCAGGGCCATTATAACTGCTTATACATGCTGTAAATGCTGAAGTGTTTTAATGCTTGAACATATTTAGTAATAGTTCATAAATAGTTTATTCATGTTTATTCATGAAATTATTCTAAAGTGTTTGGTCATGTATGTCAGAGGAAGTGTGACCAGTACTGGCCCCTGGAGAGCCAGGAAGAGTACGGTGGTTTCCTGGTGACGGTGAAGAGCAGTAAGGTTCTGGCCCACTACACCCAGAGAACCTTCACCCTCAGGAACACCAAGGTCAAAAAGGTCAGAGGTCACACTATTTACATCACATTTACCTCTCATTAATAGTTTAACCTCTACTTCCTCACTATATCTTCTACCTCGGTTGCACCTCCCCTCCAAGTTAGTTAAAGTGCTGCCTCATTACTACTTCTGAACATTTATTATGGAACTACGAATCCCAAGTGTCACATTGACAGCCATTTTGTGTCCCATCCTGCTTACCACTTCCTGTTTCCTCCCACCAACCCCCAGGTTTCTCTGAAGGGGCGGATTAACGAGCGGACCGTGACCCAGTACCACTACACTCAGTGGCCAGACATGGGCGTCCCCGAGTACACTCTGCCCGTGCTCACCTTCGTCCAGAAGTCCTCCAAAGCCAGGACGGATGACATGGGGCCTATCGTAGTGCACTGCAGGTAAGAGGCCATAGATATAGAATGAACATGTGTATATACATCGATATGTAGAATGTATAGAACAGCTTTAAAATCAAGGCCATTTGTTTCAGCTGATATTCCATTTAAATTCAGTCAATAAAAAGATGTCTTCTTCTATACGTGAATGTTTCAATTCAGGAAGTACATTTACATTCCGACCAGCATAGAAATAGAATAGAATGGACATGGTCCTCCATTATATCACTTAACAGCCACTTTCACCTTGTCCAGCTGATAAGTTCAACATGGAACGTTATTTCATAGAGAACTAAAGTGGAAATTGAAATACCAGGATTCAGAATATATTGTGAACCTCTCTTGTGTGTGTGTTTCCAGTGCGGGGGTTGGCAGGACTGGAACCTACATAGTGTTGGATAGCATGCTGAAGCAGATCAAAGAAGAGGGCACGGTCAACATCATGGGCTTCCTCAAACACATCCGCACACAGAGGAACTACCTGGTACAGACAGAGGTGAGAGCTCAGTCCAGATGGGCGGGGTTTGCACTTTTGGGACTGTTCTGTTGGTGCTCCATCAAATGGAAAGCTCCATCAAATGGAAAGCTCCATCAAATGCGTCTAAATAATTTGAAAGAATACTATTTGAACCCAGGTCTGATACCAACAAGAAAACAGTGGATCCACTACAGTAAGATTAGTTGTCCTGTCACCTTACCAGAACAGTATGAATGTCAACAGCCAACTAAGGCTTTCAACCCCTACTTTCCCTGTGCATTCAGGAGCAGTATGTGTTCATCCATGATGCTCTAGTGGAGGCCATCTTGGGTAAGGAGACGGAGGTTCCCTCCAGCCGCATCCACAGCTACGTCAACGACCTCCTGACCCCAGGGCCCTCCGGCAGGACGCAGCTAGAGAAACAGTTTAAGGTAATGACATATGCTATTAACAAGTCATAGTGCTAGTATTTACATTTACTGTAGATGTACAATGGTAAACTTTCCATAAGAACTCCAGTAGGGCATAAAGGGCAGAACTAAAAGTAAAACATACATTTGGAGAACAATAAGTCTATCGGTTGTCTTTCTTTGTCCTCTGAAAAGAGCAGGTACAACCGCTGGCACATTGTTAAATACTAACAGTTAATCTGCGCCTTGGTTCCAATGTGATTGCAGCTGATATCCTCGTCCAATGCCATACAGTGCGACTACTCAGCAGCCCTGAAAGAGTGTAACAGAGAGAAGAACAGAAACTCCTCTTTAATACCCGGTGAGTTACAGACAGGTTTGTTCATACGTTGAAAGGTTCCAGCACTTTTAAAACCTCCTCTCTTCTTAACCTTGGAACAGCATCCACCACGACTGTGAACAGTGTAGATAATGAGACCTTTTTTACATTTCAGGTTGGATTTATACCAGCACTCAACCTCAACATTGTCACTTTCAATGGAACATTTAGCAAAATGCCTGCACACTTTAACCCCTCCTAACTAAAATTGTTCTAAAAAAATAAAAGCAAAGAAGTTATTTGAGAGCATGAACCTTGAGGCACATTTTGTTCTTGTTTGGTTTAAGGCAAATGTCTGACAAAATCATGTTATGTAGGTAAAGCAATGGTAATGGTTTAGTAATGCCGCTCTGATAAAGCTAACCATTCTAATAGTAATATTCTACAAAATTACATTCTGTATACCTTATAAAGAAGTTTAACAACGTGTGGCTTTGTCTCCAGTTGAAAGGTCACGGGTTTGTCTGTCCACAGTGGCGGGAGAAACTACATCAGACTACATCAACGCCTCATACCTCACGGTAAGAACCCAACCATTCTAGATAGAAGAGTCACAGTGACAGATACTAACTACATAGTTACACATAGTAACACATTTCCAGTAAATTTCACTTTTGGTTTCCTGTCCAAATTGGCGATCGGATTCAGGTCTCAATGTTCTACCACCGGTTGTGTTCCCCAGGGGTACCGGCAGAGCACTGAGTTCATCGTGACCCAAAACCCGCTGGCCGGCACGGTGACAGACTTCTGGAGGATGATCTGGGATCACAACGCTCAGGTCATAGTCACACTGCCGGGAACACCAAGCCTGGTGGGTATCTATCTGTCGTCCTGGTCTCAAAACCTCTGATGTATGCATGGCAGCCATTTTGTGCCTCAAACAGGAAGTCCTTACCACATCTGTGTTCTCAGGCAGAGGGGGAGGAGCCATACGTGTACTGGCCCCGCAAGGAGCAGCCAATCAGCTGTGAGGCATTCACAGTGACCCTGCGGAGCGAGAACCACATGTGTCTGGCCAACGAGGAGATGCTGGTGGTGCAGCACTACGTCCTGGAGGCTACACAGGTGAGATCAGCTGAGGGAGATCAGTAAGACCAGGGAGATCAGCTGAGGGAGATCAGTAAGACCAGGGAGATCAGCTGAGGGAGATCAGTAAGACCAGAGAGATCAGCTGAGGGAGATCAGTAAGACCAGGGAGATCAGCTGAGGGAGATCAGTAAGACCAGAGAGATCAGCTGAGGGAGATCAGTAAGACCAGGGAGATCAGCTGAGGGAGATCAGTAAGACCAGGGAGATCAGCTGAGGGAGATCAGTAAGACCAGGGAGATCAGCTGAGGGAGATCAGTAAGACCAGAGAGATCAGCTGAGGGAGATCAGTAAGACCAGGGAGATCAGCTGAGGGAGATCAGTAAGACTAGCGAGATCAGCTGAGGGAGATCAGTAAGACCAGGGAGATCAGCTGAGGGAGATCAGTAAGACCAGGGAGATCAGCTGAGGGAGATCAGTAAGACCAGAGAGATCAGCTGAGGGAGATCAGTAAGACCAGGGAGATCAGCTGAGGGAGATCAGTAAGACCAGGGAGATCAGCTGAGGGAGATCAGTAAGACCAGGGAGATCAGCTGAGGGAGATCAGCTCAGACCAGGGAGATCAGCTCAGACCAGGGAGATCAGCTCAGACCAGGGAGATCAGCTGAGGGAGATCTTTAAAACCAGGGAGATCAGCTGAGGGTGATCAGTAAAACCAGGGAGATCAGCTTGATAAGTAAGATTAGTCACACTAACTTGATCAACTACATAGAACAGACTAACTCCATTGGAGATTGGGAGATCAGCCACAGACTGTGGGATCATAACAAAAAGATCAGCTTCATAGAATGGACCAGTCACTATGGACCAGACACTATGGACCAGTCGCTAGTGCTCATCAAATGTTAACACTGTGTCTATACCCAAACAACCATTAAACCACTGAATTGATACACAGAGGTAATATATAGCAACAAGGAAATGCTTATTCCCTGGAGTTGTTCTGCTTATATCTTCCTGGATCTTAGCCCATGCTGAAACCAAATGGCCAGTGAAAAGAGTGGAAATTCAATACACATTCCCCATGCCTCAATGGAGCACAGCTGTTATTTTTCACACAGTTTAGACCAGGCCATCTGCACCACCAATCACTGGAATACTGTCAACACATACGCACGCGCGCACACACAGGCAATGCACGCACACGCGGGCGCACACGTGCGCACACATGCACTACATGACCAAAAGTATGTGGACACCTGCTTGTCGAACATCTCATTCCAAAATCAGGGCATTAATATGGAGTTGGTCCCCCTTTTGCTGCTATAACAGCCTCCACTCTTCTAGGAAGGCTGTCCACTAGATGTTGGAACATGTCTTTTTTTATATTTTTTTTATTTCACCAGGTAGGCCAGTTGAGAACAAGTTCTCATTTACAACTGTGACCTGGCCAAGATAAAGCAAAGCAGTGCGACAAAAACAACAACACATGGGATAAACAAACGTACAGTCAATAACACAATACAAAAATCTATATACAGTGTGTGCAAATGTAGTAAGATTAGGGAGGTAAGGCAATAAATAGGCCATAGTGGTGAAATAATTACAATTTAGCATTAACACTGGAGTGATAGATTTGCAGATGATGATGTGCAAGTAGAAATACTGGGGTGCAAAAGAGCAAAAATAAATAATAATATGGGGGATGAGGTAGTTGGGTGGGCTATTTACAGATGGGCTGTGTACAGGTGCAGTGATTGGTAAGCTGCTCTGACAGCTGATGCTTAAAGTTAGTGAGGGAGATATGAGTCTCCAGCTTCAGTGATTTTTGCAATTTGTTCCAGTCATTGGCAGCAGAGAACTGGAAGGAAAGGCGGCCAAAGGAGGAGTTGGCTTTGGGGATGACCAGTGACATAAACCTGCTGGAGCGCGTGTTGCAATGGTGACCAGTGAGCTGAGATAAGGCAGGGCTTTACCTAGCAAAGACTTATAGATGACCTGGAGCCAGTGGGTTTGGCGATGAATATGTAGCGAGGGCCAGCCAATGAGAGCATACAGGTCGCAGTAGTGGGTAGTATATAGGGCTGTGGTGACAAAACGGATGGCACTGTGATAGACTACATCTAATTTGCTGAGTAGAGTGTTAAAGGCTATTTTGTAAATGACATCGCTGAAGTCAAGGATCGGTAGGATAGTCAGTTTTACGAGGGTATGTTTAGCAGCATTAGTGAAGAGGCTTTGTTGCGAAATAGGAAGACGGTTATATATTTATTTTTGGATTGGAGATGTTAGGACCTTGGTAGATAGAAAGTGAGATTAAAATGTATACGAGAAAAAATAATAATAATTGCTGCAGGGACTTGCTTCAATTCAGCCACAAGAGCATTAGTGAGGTCGGGCATTGATGTTGGGCGATTAGGCCTGGCTCGCAGTCGGCGTTCCAATTCATCCCAAAGGTGTTTGTTGAGGTTAGGGCTCTGTGCAGGCCAGTCAAACTCTTCCACACCAATCTCGACAAGCCATTTCTGTATGGACCTCACTTTGTGCACAGGGACATTGTCATCCTGAAACAGGAAAGGACCTTCCCCAAACTGTTGCCACAAATTTGGAAGCACAGAATCGTCTAGAATGTCATTGTATGCTGTAGCGTTAAGATTTCCCTTCACTGGAACTAATGGGCCTAGCCCGAACCATAAAAAATAGCCACAGACCATTATTACTCCTCCACCAAACTTTACAGTTGGCACTATACATTTGGGCAGGTAGCGTTCTCCTGGCATCCGTCAAACCCAGATTAATCCGTCAGACTGCTAGATGATGAACAGTTATTGTGCTGACTTTGCTTCCAGAGGCAGTTTGGAACTCGGTAGTGAGTGGTGCAACCGGCGGTCCCGTTCTGTGAGGTATGTGGCCTACCACTTCGCGGCTGAGCCGTTGTTGCTCCTAGACGTTTCCACTTCACAAAAACAGCACTTACAGTTGACCACGGCAGCTCTAGCAGGGCAGAAATTTGACGAACTGACTTGTTGGAAAGGTGGCATCCTATGACAGTGCCATGTTGAAAGTCACTGAGCTCCTCAGTAAGGCCATTCTATTGCCAGGGTTTGTCTATGGAGATTGCACGGCTGTGTGCTCAATTGTATACACCTGTCAGCAATTGGTGTGGCAGAAATGGCCAAACCCACTAATTTGAAGGGGCGTCCACATACCTTTCTATATATAGTGAACACACTAGGGTTGCAAAGGTTCCGAAACTTTCCGGTAAATTTCCAGAATTTTTCCGGACATTTTCCATGGAAAGTTAAGCCCTGAAATTTGGGGAATTTTGCTTAAATTCATTAAAAATGTTAGCTTATAACAGTGAACCTTTTTTGTGGGATACACATAAGGCAATTCTAGGTCTTGTGGCATATTTTGATTAAACTATCCCCAATTCAATGGAATTGCGGCCCTCTGCATGCACAGTGCATTCTTCCATCACATGTGCAGTGCACTCTTCCATCACATGGACAGCTGATTCTCAAGATCTTGCACACTAATGAGATGCTATTGAGCCCACACTACTACACTGTCTGAGCCAAGTACTACATGCTTTCTGGTAAGTTTTGATTACAATACTGGGTGGGGTGAATATATTTTATGACATGATTTTTTGGTAACTAGTAAATAGTAGCCTACAGCAAAGTGTGTTTAAATAATTTCCAAATTGCTAACAATTTCTGCTGGTTAGTTTTTGCTGCCATGTGGGTTTTTGCTTGCTTGAGCCTGCTAACTGAGGAGTGTTAATTCACCTGTTTCCATACATGTTTCATTTAAAAAAATTTATCTTACAAAGGAGTTGTTTAATCTAACTGCTTAACTATTTATCTGTACTTGGAATTGTATTTGTTATATTTTTTGTAATCTTTACAAGAAAATGCCACGGGCACTATCTGATGTGTGGAGACATTTCACTGCAGCTATTGTAGAAGGAAAATATGTGTACCTATGCAAATTCTGCACCAAATCATATGTGAAGAATGCAACAAAGATGCAGAATCATCTGGCCAAGTGCATAAAGTTCCCTCAGCGCTCACAACAAACAACCTCTGACAAAAGACCCTCTACTTCTATTTGAGGTGAAAATGAAGATTCAGACACCTTATCGATAGCAACATCTCATGGTCCTCCTGGAATCAGAAGGTTTTTTTTTTACTCAATGGAGGAACGTAGTCAGAGAAATGCTATTGAATGTCTTGCTCGAGCTGTGTATGCAACTGGTTCACCTCTGATGCTTACAGGCATTGTGATTTGGAAGAGATATCTGAATGTTTTTCACCCAGCATAAACCCCTCCAACCAGACATGCTTTATCTACTCATTTGCTGGATGCAGAGTTCAAGTGAAGGTCATGCAAATCATAGAGAAGTCAGACTGAATTGCAATCATCACTGATGGGTGGTCGAATGTTCATAGGCAAGGAATAATGAACTACATTATCTCCACCCCTCAACCAGTATTCTACAAGAGCACAGACACAAGGGACAACAGACACACCACTCTCTACGTTGCAGATGAGCTGAAGGTGCTCATCAATGACCTTGGACCACAGAAGGTATTTGCACTGGTGACAGACAATGTTGTGAACATGAAGGATGCTTGGTCTAAAGTGGAGGAGTAATGACCTCACATCACACCCATTGGCTGTGCTGTTCATGCATTGAATCTGGTCCTCAAGGACATCATGGCACTGAAAACAATGGATACACTCTACAAGAGAGCCAAGGAAATGGTTAGGTGTGTGAAGGGTCGTCAAGTTATAGCAGCAATCTACCTCACCAAGCAAAGTGAGAAGAATAAGAGCACTACATTGAAGCTGCCCTGGAGGGGAAGGAGTCTCTCCAAGAAATGGCCATATAACAGTCTGCTGATATGGACAGCCCCATCAAGAGGATCCTCCTGGATGATGTATTTTAGAAGAGAGTGGTAAGCAGCCTGAAACTCCTGAAACCTATAGCAGTAGCCATTGCATGGATTGAGGGAGACAATGCCATCCTGTCTGATGTTCAGACTCTGCTTGCAGATGTAAGAGAAGAAATCCGTACTGCCCTGCCCACTTCACTGTTGCTCCAAGCAGAGGAAACTGCAGTTCTGAAATACATCAAAAAGCGTGAAGACTTTTGCCTGAAGCCCATACACGCTGCAGCGTACATGTTGGACCCAAAGTATGCTGGCAAGAGCATCCTGTCTGGTGCAGAGATCAACAAGGCTTATGGTGTAATCACTACCATGTCTCACCACCTTGGCCTGGATGAGGGCAGGGTTCTTGGCAGTCTGGCGAAGTACACTTCCAAGCAAGGGCTTTGGAATGGAGATGCAATATGGCAGTCATACCAACATATCTCATCAGCCACCTGGTGGAAAGGACTTTGGATCTGAGGTTCTTTCCCCTGTTGCCGCCATCATCCTCCAAATCCCACCAACATCAGCCGCGTCAGAGCGCAACTGGTCCTTGTTTGGGAACACACACACCAAAGCATGCAACAGGCTAACCAATACAAGGATTGAACAATTGGTTGCCATCCGGGCAAATTTGAGGCTTTTTGAGCCTGACAACGAGCCATCCTCAACAAGGTTGGAAAGTGACAGTGAAGATGAGGCCTCAGAGTCTGACGTTCAAGAGGTGGACATTAAGGAGGTTCAGGGAGAAGACATAGAAGCATGAGAGGAAGACAACCAAAGCTTTAGTTTCTAGACTATCATTTTACAGATGTATGTTGATAACGTTTTTGGGAGATGCGATGGATCATTGCGGATCATTCAATATTCCCTTTCTTTTGTTGTTCAGTGAAATCATCATGTGAAGAGTCAACTCATTTAATTAAAGTTCAATTCATACTAAATCGTTTTTATTTTTATTTCTATTGGAAGGATTTAATCATTTGCAATTATGTCTACTTAAGGTAAAAGGTTTATGTTTCTGTCTCCATATGATATAGTAAATATATCCAATGCAAAAAACATCTACATTTAAATGTTATTAATATTAATTTGCATATATTCCCATTAACTCCCACGGAAAGTTTCCACTTCTGAATATTCCCCAAAATGTGCAACCCTAGAACACACAAACACTTTCTCTGTAATTGTGTGTTGTTGTCTCTCTCTGGGCCAGGATGACTATGTTCTGGAGGTGAGGCACTACCGGGCACCGCAGTGGCCCAACCCAGACAGCCCTATCAGCAGCACCTTTGAGCTGCTCAGCCTGGTGAAGGAGGAGAGCTCCTCCAAGGAGGGCCCCACGGTGGTCCACGACCAGTAAGACTTCTCTATTGATTTACTGATTGATGATTGATTATGCATCTGTGAAATAAGGTCATGTCCACTCCAAACCTGGAACAAATGGAAAAGTCCCAAAAGTGCATCCCCCAACTATTTGGCACTCAGGCATGTACTCTATCTTGAGTCATCTCAATACTCTTGAAACACATTTTTCCCTCTCTTTTCTGTTAATACATTCAAGATGATCAACTCTGAGACCTTAACCTAAGAGGATAAGAAGATATGTCCAAATGTGCAATACTCTTAATATTTATTGGAACTGAAACACTGTACTGATCCAGGCCTATTTAGACAATCCTGTCTTAAGCCTTTATAACTGGCACACCAATACAAATTGTATGTGTATTTATCCTCAGTATAGGCTATAAATGAAGAATTTGTTTGCATGACAACTTTGATAGATAATGCATCACAAATATCTCAACCAGCCGGATGAGTTTCCCAATTAAAGTAAAGAAATGTATTGGAATTTGGATAGACTTTTTAAATCATCTAAAAATATGATACTTGAATTTACATTATGTCTGCTTCATTTACTCATAATGGAAGAAAGGCCTAGTTAAATGAGGACTGATATGATCAATTTGTGTGTCAAAATATGAGAATGCATGTAAATTAATTTTTTTACAGTTTATATGATAAGAATACCAGTAAATTGACTTGACATGAATGATATTGTGAAACATATTGAAAATAACAAGCAGATAGTGAATAATAATATGGATTTGAAAGGAATTTTGTATTGTTTCAGACCAAAAAAATCCCATGACAATATTTGTCACATAAACTGAAATTAGGCCAACTATTCTAATTTTAGCAACCAGGAAATGGCTGTGCTATTTCTGCGTAGTACACCTTTAAAGGAATGGTTTTAAGTCAAAGCTAGTAATAATGGACAATGGATAAAACAAGCAGTCATTATGTAGAGAATCATTGTACAATCTTAACCTCTGTGAAATATATTTTCCATAACCAAAAATATTGTATTTTCAGCTGTTTGAAGCTGGTGTACAAAACCGAAAGTAAAAGATGCAAAAACGGAACTTGGGAAAGGGAGCATAGAAATAGCTCACATAGAACATATCTACCGCTTCTTACACTTGCTGTCAATGACAATGAAATATCTATAACTCACATTTCTATGTGAATTTGGTCGCGTCACCCAAAAAACTACATAGTGCCTTCAGAAAGTATTCAGACATCTTGACTTTTTCCACATTTTGTTACGTTAGCCTTTTTTCTAAAATTGATTAAATAAATACAAATCCTCAGCAGTCTACACACAATACCCCATAATGACAAAGGAAAAATTGGTTTTTAGAAATGTTTGCAAATGTATTAAATAAAAAAAACATACCTTTTTTACATCAGTATTCAGACCCTTTGCCATGAGACTCTAAATTGAGCTCAGGTACATCCTGTTTCCATTGATCATCCTTGAGATGTTTTTACAACTTGATTCAAGTCCACCTTTGGTAAATTCAATTGACTGGACATGATTTGGAAAGGCACACACCTGTCTATGTAAGGTCCCACCATTGGTCCCACCATATAAGGTCCCACCAACAAAGCATGCCAGAGCAAAAATCAAGCCAATGTCCCCAAGAACACAGTAGCCTCCATCATTCTTAAATGGAAGAAGTTTGGAACCACCAAGACTTCGTAGAGCTGGCCACCTGGCCAAACTGAGCAATCGGGGGAGAAGGGCCTTGGTCAGGGAGGTGACCCAATGGTCACTTTGACAGAGCTTTAGAGTTCCTCTGTGGCGATGGGAGAACCTTCCAGTCGGACAACCATCTATGCAGCACTCCACCAATCAGGCCTTTGTTAGAGTAGCCAGACGGAACCCAGTCCTCAGTAAAAGGCTCATGACAGCCCGCTTGGAGTTTGCCAAAAGGCAACTAAAGACTCTCATTCCATGATAAATAAGATTCTCTTGGCCTGAATGCCAAGCGCACATCTGGAGGAAACCTGGCACCATCCCTACGGTGAAGCATAGTGGTGGCAGCATCATGCTGTGGGGATATTTTTCAGCAGCAGGGACTGGGAGACTAGTCAGGTTTGAGGAAAAGATGAACAGAACAAAGTACTGAGAGATCCTTGATGAAAACCTACTCCAGAGCGCTCAGGACCTCAGACTGGGGTGAAGGTTCACCTTCCAACAGGACAACGACCCTAAGCACACAGCCAAGACAATGCTGGAGTGGCTTCGGGACAAGTCTCTGAATGTCCTTGAGTGGCCCAGCCAGAGCCTGGACTTGAACCCGATTGAACATCTCTGGAGAGACCTAAAAATAACTGTGCAGCGACACTCTCCATCCAACCTGTGACAGAGCTTGAGAGAATCTGCAGAGAAGAATGGGAGAAACTCCCCAAATACAGATGTGCCAAGCTTGTAGCATCATACACAAGAAGACTTGATGCTGTAATCACTAGCAAGGGTGCTTCAACAAAGTACTGAGTAAGGGTCTGAATACTTATATAAATGTGATATTTGCTTTTTTTTGTTGTTGAATAAATTAGCATTTTTATTTTTTTTTAAACATGTTTTTGCTTTGCCATTATGAGGTATTGTGTGTAGATTGATGAGGGAAAAAAACAATTTAATCAATTTTAGAATAAGGCTGTAACATAACAAAATGTGGACAAAGTGAAGGGGTCTGAATACTTTCCGAATGCACTGTAGTCTAGCTTAATGGACAACTCTTTCACCCTGGTAGAGCATATTTTTTAAGAGTTCCTAAAATTGTAAAACAACAACATATTCGTCATTTAATCATTCTTAAATTATGTTTAACAGGTCAACAACATTTACATTATAATTTCCCATTTCATACACAATTTGTACAAAACAATTGTGTTAAATGAGGTTTGATTTTGCTCAAGTTCACTTCCATCTTTGAATGCATGTTTAAAAATATATGGGAATCTGATAATGAAAACCACAAGATGATAAAATATGCCAAACAAATTTCATAGGTTTAATTTAATTTAAAATTGGTGGTCAAAATGAGCTCAATCCCTGGGTTGAGCTGCCTGTTAAAAGGTTAATGCTCTTCTAAGGGTGCTTAATTCTCTGCTTTAACCACAGACAACACTGTAAAGGTTCACTAAAGACTTACAGGATTAGTGCTCTGTACTCTAGTTTGGCGTAGCCCTTGGCTAATATGGCAAGAGTTTACATTTTTGTATTTCTTTAACCTTTATTTAACTAGGCAGGTCAGTTAAGAACAAATTCGTATTTACAATGATGGCCAAACGCTAACCCGGGCGACGCTGGGCCAATTGTGCACCGCCCTATGGGACTCCCAATCACGTCCGGTTGTGATACAGCCTGGAATCGAACCAGAGTCTGTAGTGACGCCTCTAGCACTGAGATGCAGTACCTTAGACCACTGCACCACTCGGGAGCCCTTAAGATATACAAGGTAGGGCTTCACCCACTCTGCCCATAATGGGTGACGACACACTTTGGAGATTAATTTTAACTTCCTATTGTTACAAAATACATTTTACCAAGGTAAATATGATTATTCATGTTTTGAATCATTCAGTGGGGTCTTTCTCTAACATATCATTAACATTATATCCAAGAATTCGGATTTCATAACCTAATATGTTGGATAATAAGCACCGACCTCTTTTCAAATCAAATTGTATTTGTCACATGCATCAAATACACCTTAGTGAAATGCTTACTTACAAGCCCTTAACCAACAATGCAATTAAAAAAAGGTGTTCATAAATTATTTACTAAAATAAACTGAAGTAAAAATTTGAATAAAAAAATAAATAATAATAATTAACAATAAAATAACAGTAGCAATGCTATTGGGAGGGGGGGGGGGGCACAGGATACCCGAGGTAATATGTACATGTAGGTAAAGTGACTATGCATAGATAATAAACATACAGTAGCAGCAGTGTAAAAATGGGGGTGGGGGGGTCAATGCACATAGTCCAGGTAGCTGTTCAGGAGTCTTATGGCTTGGGGATAGAAGCTGTTAAGAAGCCTTTTGAACCTATCATTTGACATATCTGTTGACATAGTAGTGCAGGTTTCTCGTAACGACTTGAGGATTTTACATTTTGTGGTCCTTGTCTTCAAAGATTTTTCCGCGGGTCGCAAAAAGCTAAATTAGCATGACACAAGTTGAATTAAATGTAAAAGGCTTTGAAAATAGAAAGCTTGGCACATGCTCAATATTTCACAGATAGGCTTTTTTTTGTGAGAAATCTTTGAAAAATAACAGGGATTTTGAATGAATAGGAAAAGCTATTACTAGAATATGAAAATACATGTCTCAAAATCGATATTACCTCTATATTGTTTTATGTCTTGCGGATTCGAGAAGATTACAAGTGCAACGGGAAAGTGAGCCTGTCAGGTAGCCAGTAGCCTTAATTCTTGCACAGAATCCAGCCCAGCTGACACGATGCAATTTTCCTTTTTTTTTTACCACTTCCTTTCTCTGTCCTCCATTGATTTAGTCGCATTAGCCTACAAGGGTACAAACGCCAATAACTTTTGAATGGATTATGATAGACACATGATCTTTTGAGGAGTATCTACACAATTAACATATTCATTTAGAAAATAGTTTTTAATTGGACACCCTAGATAAGGTCAGTTTTACTACCACAAGGCGTGGGTCTGATTTTGTAGGGTTGGCGGTGTTACTGCGGGAACCTTCTGTGCCCTGTCTACTCTGGTGTGCCAACTAGAGGCAGAGAGCTCTGTGGACGTGTACCAGGTGGCCAAGATGTTCAACCTCATGAGGCCCAGGACCTTCACTGATGTTGTAAGTCAATCTGAAGCACTGACTGTACCTGCTTGATGCACAGTGGCCATTTTGTGTCAAAGCATTCTCCCTTCAACAGCACAGTTTCTCTATTCCATTTCTCATTCAGGAGCAGTATCAGTTCCTATACAAAGCCATGCTGAGTCTGGTGGGCACACAGGAGGACGAGAGGATGCTCCAGTCCTCAGACAACAACGGAACGGTCCCAGGGGGCACCGCCAGCACGGCAGAGAGCCTTGAGTCCCTGGTGTAACCATTTACATTTTAGTCACTTAGCAGACGCTTATAGGCGCAATTAGGGTTAAGTGCCTTGCTCAAGGGCACATCGACAGATTTTGTCATCTTGTCGGCTCGGGGATTCGAACTAAAGACCTTTTGGTTATTGGCCCAACACTCTTAACAGCTAGGCTACCTGCCGCCCTATGGCAACAGGGCCCCTAACTTGTCAGTATGGATTCTCGCCTGTCTCACAGTTTTCTGTTTTTAAAAACAGCAGCTTTGCCTGTTTACCCTCTCTTCTGTTCTCTGTCTTTGAATGCATTTTCCAGACCGCTGGACATGATACCCTATGACCTTGTAATCTGTGCCTTTGTATATTCATTTTGTAGCCTACTTGTAATGGCTCTCATACAATTGTAGTCGAATTTTCTGATGTTTTGTTGATACTGCTGTCTTGAGATATTTGCTTTACTCTGTTGCCCTAAACTTTCATATTTATTTTCAGTAAGCAAAAAAAGGGAACATGCTACTTTTTACGTTAAACATGTTTTGTTAGCCTATTTTTTGTTGAGTCAATGCATTGAGCAACTCATTTTTCCATCTAACAATGAATATGCTATTTGTTTGTAGTAACAGTGAGCTTTTGAAGTCGAAAATGCATAACGGTATGAAATAATACATCTAATATGTAAATAATATTATAACAACCAAGTCAATGGACCAAATTTCTATTTATACTTCTAGATTTTTATATTTTACTACAATTTTTGTCAATTTTCTATGTTTGGCTGCATTCTAATAATAACTTAGTCAACACATTTTTTATGTTTTAATATTAGTGTTTTGTAACGTACTAAATATGAAGCATGGGGTAATGACACTTTTTAGCTGTACATTAAACATTGTTGGAGGATTAGACAGGATTAAACAAGTGAAAGAAAATCCAAGGAAGGAGTTTTTGTAGTGGTCTGTAATTTTTTCTTTTAACTACAATGAAGATTTTGTAGAAAAAAATGGAGAGCTGCTAGAGTCCACAATAGTAGGTCTTTGTAAATAGAAGGTGCTCTTTGGTAGAAGGGGTAAATTGGTCAACAAAAAGAAAGGAGGACCACGGCACTCTTCATATCATTAAAATGCCTTTATTTGAAGGGCATTGGAACGATTTCTTTTTTTTGTTTTACTCTGGCGCGTTTCAGCTGTATGGCCTTTGTCAGGGATCCATCTACAGCGCCTTCAGAAAGTATTCACACCCCTTGACTTTTTCCACATTTTGTTACAGCCTGAATTTAAAATGGATTACATTTAGATTTTTTTTCTCACTGGCCTTACACACAATACCCCATAATGTCAAAGTGTAATAATTTTGTTAGAAATATTTACAAATGAATCAAAAATGAAAAACTGAAATGTCTTGAGTCAATAAGTATTCAACCCCATTGTTATAGCATGCCTAAATAAGTTCAGGAGTAAACATTTGCTTAACAAGTTGCATGGACTCACTATGTGTGCAGTAATAGTGTTTTTCCAGTGCCTCGCAAAGAAGGGCACCTATTGGTAGATGGGTTAAAAAAAATATCCCTTTGAGCATGGTGAAGTTCTTAATTACACTGTGGATGGTGTATCAATACACCCAGTCATTACAAAGATACAGGCATCCTTCCTAACTCAGTTGCCGGAGAGGAAGGATTTCACCATAAGGCCAATGGTGACTTTAAAACAGTTACAAAGTTTAATGGCTGTGATGGGAGAAAACTGAGGATGGATCAACAACATTGTAGTTACTCAACAATTCTAACGTAATTGACAGAGTGAAAAGAAGGAAGCCTGTACAGAATAAAAATATTACAAAACATGCATCCTGTTTGCAACAAGGCACTAAAGTAATACTGCAAAGAATGTGGCAAAGCATTTACAAACTTGTTGGATGCATTTTCTATTTGTTTTGGTTGTGTTTCAGATCATTTTGTGACCAATAGAAATGAATGGAAAATAATCTAGTATCATTATGAAAGAAAGCCATCTAAATATATACATAATCGTCTTCATTTTAGCACCAACTGTTAGATTTAAAAAATGCTCTGATCTTGTAAATTAATAATTAAAACATTCTAAAGCGCATACATCCACTTGGCAGGTTCGGCCCTACAGAAACCTGTAGCTTAGATGTTCCAATTTCATCCACACAGATTATGAGGGCATACAATTTGTCACAGGATCCAACGAAAGTGGCGCCCCTCCTCGGTCGGGCGGCGCTCGGCGGTCGTCGTCGCCGGCCTATTAGCTGCCACCGATCGTTGTTTCAGTTTCGTTTAGTTTTGTCTGTCTGTTCCGCACCTGTTTTATGTATGTCATTAGTGGGGACTTATTTAATGTGTGTTTTCAGTTGGGGATTTTGTGCGGGATTGTTGATTGTCCGTTCAGGACGGTGGTCAGTGTTTCATTACGGTTTTTTTCCCTGACAGTCTATTGAAGAGAGGATTTACCGGGCTGCGCCCCGTGCCTTTTGTGCCGCTTATATATATTGTTTGTTCGCAATATTGGGAGTGTGTTTTTCCCAGGCAGTCTGTCTGTAGCGCCCTGTGCCTCGCGTTTTTGTTTTGTGTGTCGAATTATTAAAAGGACACTCAACTCCAGCACCTGTCTCCTGCATCTGATTCCACCTTGCACCAGTCCAAGTCAACTCTGACACAATTAGAATCCTGAATACCGGCACCGTTTTTATAGTCTACTTCACCGTGGAAAAGGGGCCCCAATACATGTCATGTTGATATGATTTTCAGTTTGCTTCCATGATTGGTTTGACATTCGTCTCCCTTAAAAGGGAATCATCTAAAACAATTGCCATGTGTATTTACAATCCCCTTCTCCAAACAGATTACTCATTTACCTTGGTCTTATAAATAGCTCTTATCAATGTATAAATGACAGTGCATGGAGAATGCAGTTATTTCTATCAGAAAAAAGAAAGTAGATGCTTTTTCCACTTGGAACCGGCAGGTTCGCTCCACCTTATTCATGGTTTCCTCACGCGTAAAGATGATGGAATTAAGAGAGAACTAAGGGCTCTATTCATTCAGATCCTTTTTAGCTGAGATCAGCATAGCAGTTGTTTTGGTGGAACTATGTTAGAGCTGTCAAATCCAGAAGTGACTCTCTGCCTTATACCTAAAGCAGACATTGCCATTGGCTGCACGGAGTCACTTTAACATCCTTGTTTACAAGTTCGAACACTGGAATGTGATATGTAATCTACACCTCAATTAGCATGATTAGAAATCATCTTTATTTTGTTTAATGATTTTTCAATTTGAGCATAATTATTTCTATATAGCCTACACTTTCTCATTCTGAACTTCTAACATGAGTGGGGCGGATGTGGCTTCGAGACAATGATCGCAAGAGCAGCTGCTCACCGATTTGGGCTTCAATGCAGTTCCACCTCCAAAACATCCACTATATGGATGTCTGCTTTCGCCGGTTAACCCTTGATCTGATTGAATCTAGGTCTTAGTCAAGGTCAGAATACAGCATATCTGTAGACATACCTCCACCCAACCTGGTCTCAGAGCATTTCTTAATATTCTGTATCTAAATACGAGACACTCCATTTAGTATGATATGTTACGTTTCGTATGGTATGTATTAATTTGTGGCTGCCCATCACCCATTGCGTATGATATGTAACGAATTACAATTCATAGTATCTGTGATGAATTTGCAAAAATATACCATATGTTATGGATTCTAGCTAGGTGTTAACGTTAGCTAGCTCGTTAACTTTAGCTAGGCTAGCAATTAGGGGAAGGGTTAGCTAAAATGGTGAGGGGAAGGGTTAGCTACCATGCTAAGTAGTTGAAAAGTTGCTAATTAGCTGAAATGCTAAAATTGTCCATGATGAGATTCGAACTCGCAACCTTTGGGTTGCTAGACGTTTGCGCTATATGTCCACCCAGACTAACCAGCCTACATTTCTTTTAGCCTTAATCTGTTTTATGTAACCATACCAAATTTAACATATCATACTAATTTACATGTCCCGGATACGTTTACTATGTTACGTCTAGTCTGAGACCGGGATGCTCCGCCACAGCTTCCTGTCTTTGATCTCCACCCCAAATGAATAGCGCGTGAATAGCATCCTATTCTCGTGCTTAAATTCAAGGTCAGAATACAGGCTGAGAGAAACGTGCATGTAAAGAGAATTACATTCTATTTACGTGTGATCAACTCGAGTCGGAAGTTATTATTGCCTCCTAACTCAGTCCATTTGACCCCATCACATCAGCTTAGTAAGCAGTTGTTTGAAATAACACATGATTTCATAGTAAGGCAGCTAGGCTAAACCTTAACAATCAAAAACAGGTATGATCTGTCAACAATAATAGAAATATGTAATCTCTCAAGAAAAAATACATTACAATATAGAAAAAAAGTATAGCAATGAGAAAATATGAAATGTGTTGGACTCGTTATGAGTGAATGCAGCTGTCCTTGACACTTCAAGAGAAGAAAAAAGAGAAAAATACAAAAATGTAAACTGGCGTTTCAACCAGATAGTTCTTATTGTTCAAGTTTTTGACAGCGTCTGCCTAGTTGTTGTGCAAGTAATAAAAGAAAAAGGTTTAAAAAACACAATAACTGTCACATGGTGTTCATTGTCTAACCCTCTCTTGAAACCTTCCCCCATATATTATCAGGGGGCTTTGTGGTGGGTCTGTATTACCTTGTTGGGTACAGCAAGCAGAGATGACCACGCCATCTAGTTAAACCAACTTTAATGTTGTTCCGCCATTTGCTATGATAGAATGACTTTTCAGCAGGCCCCTGATAAGCCGTTAAACAATATGTGCTGGAAGTAGACAAACGGGTGGCTTGAAGAAACGGATCCATTTTAGACACTGGATTATGGATTCCCGGCGACAGAGATGCGACTCTATGGAGTTATGGAATAATCCCTGTGGAGAATTGGTTATTCCAATTGATTTTCATGTTCTAATCCCGTCTAAGACTCCAAAAGAAATGCGCCTCTTCAGGGGAAAATAGGTCAAGTGTCCAGACACCGTCTTGACCAGCAGCTGTATCCATACCTTAATTTGCATTTTTGACTTTTAATAATTGCATGCCCAATTATCCCTGGCTTGGTGTCCTAGTTTGCATGGGCGGGCCTACATTGAATGGAAGGAAAAGCTGTTTGTTTATTCAGAGGCTATGAGTTGACTCAGTAATATCCATTGAAACACAATGGATGCATATTTATCAATATTGGTAATTGGTGCCTCATGTCAAGTCAAAGAAATCTCTTTAGAAACCTGACCTAACGCTTGTTAAGAAAAGCAATTTATCCTAATGAAAATTGGATTTACATTTTATTAAGTATTTTTCTTTATTAAACATTTTCCCACAACCATGTAGTGTTAGTAAATGACGATTGACCCGTTAAACTTTCGAAGTGAAAGGATGTTAAAAGCTACTCCACAATAATACAGACATGAGCTGAAAGTGAACCCCTTATGCAAGATTAAAATAGTTTAGATAAAATGTTGAATGCAGTCACAACCTTCCGTGTTCTGTAGGTACTTGAGAATGAATGCCACCTGTAATATTCATATGTGAATACATACTTAATTATAATTGGATGCATTTTACCGCCGTATCCTACTGTTCAGTGATTGGTTAAGACCACCCAGACGGTTAGGGCATCGTCAGTTGATCGTGGTTGGAGATAGGCGAACATGCAGTTGTAGCTAGTTAATAAAGAGTTATGTTAAGAAACATCCTGTAGTTCTACGTTTTATTATTTTGTACAAAGCGTACAAAACAAGACATGGTGTCAGAGTAAATGGTCTTAAAAGATGGATTTTTCTGGAGTTCCTTCACCTCGAATGGACTGGGAGTCTACAAACTTACCCGATGCATGGCGTAAGTACAAACAGCATGTGGAGCTAATGTTCACGGGTCCTCTGAAGGAAAGAGGAGAGGAAAAATGTAGCTACCTGCTCCTCTGGATCGGTGAAAAAGGGAGAGATATTTACAACACATGGACACTTACCGAGGCTGAATCAAAGGTACTGAAAACATACTACGATCGTTTTGAAGCATATGTTGTGCCGAAGACAAATACAATTTTCGCTAGGTACAAATTCCATGAGAAAGTACAGGGAGCTAGCGAGTCTTTTGAACCGTTTGTGACTGGGCTGCGTCTGCTTGTGAAAGACTGTGATTATGCAAACAAGGATGAGATGGTCAGGGACCGTATTGTATTTGGAATACACTCACCGCGAGTGAAAGAGAAACTTTTGAATGTTGGGTCTGAGCTAACGCTGGACAAAGCTATCGACATAGCCAGATCTCACGAGCTAGCACAGGCTCAGATGAAAACCATTTCGCGCCGCAGCACGAGCGCATCACGTGAACAAGCAGTGCACGCAGTCAGGCAGACATCAAAGCACACCTCCGGTGCCCAGAGAGCACGTTTCAGAACGGAGAGAGACATAACACCAAAACAGAGCGACACAGACTCAAAACGCCCCAAAACATGTGGATATTGTGGATACAAAGTGCATGGCGAACAAGGAAATTGCCCAGCTAAAGGCAAACAGTGTACTAAATGTGGTAAATGGAATCACTTTGCAAAAGTGTGCAGAGCTTACCGTGGAAAAACAGTACACACAGTGAGTGAAGATGAAATGTCAATCAAAGAGTCAAATGATGATGAACTGTTTATTGATTCAGTGACACAAAAAAGTCACATATCAGAGACAGAGCAAGCCTTTGCTGACATTGAGATAGGAACACAAGGCACAAAGCTAAAGTTCAAACTAGACACTGGTGCACAAGAAAACATTATTCCTCTGAATAAGTACAGCAGCTTGACATCTGAGTGCGAGCTACAACCCACCATGTGCAGACTGACTGGTTATGGTGGTGAACAGCTCCCAGTAAAAGGCACATGCACTTTCAAATGCAAATACAAGGAAAGTGACATGATGTTGGACTTTTACGTTGTTGACACTAGAGCACCTGCAGTGCTAGGTCTTAAAGCATGTTTAGACATGGACCTCATCAAGCTAGTTTTATCAGTAACAGCACCAGTAGAGACAGGAAATGTACTGGAGGAGTTTGCTGATGTCTTTACAGGAATAGGATTATTCCCAGGAGAATGTACCATTCACCTTGACCCAGACGCAACCCATGTGGTCTACCCCCCGAGAAAGATTCCCCTTGCTCTCTGTGCCCGTCTGAAGAAAGAGTTGGAGAGCATGGAACAATCTGACATAGTCACCAAGGTTACAGAACCGACCGACTGGGTAAACGCGTTAGTGGTGGTGGAGAAACCACACACAGGCAAGCTCCGAGTATGCCTCGACCCAAGAGACTTGAACAAGGCTATCAAACGGCCCCATTACCCTTTACCGACGCTAGATGGCATCACACACAAGCTAGCGGGAGCACACTACTTCAGTGTCATGGACGCTAGATCAGGCTACTGGGCTATCAAGCTCACAGAAGAGTCATCTAAGCTCACAACATTCAACACACCGTTTGGACGCTACAGGTTCCGTCGCCTGCCTTTTGGGATTATCTCAGCCCAAGACGAGTTTCAGCGAAAGATCGACGAAGTGTACGAAGGCCTCGACGGAGTTGTGGCAATTGTGGATGACATCCTTGTCTATGGTCGAACCAAAGAGGAGCACGACCGAAACCTCCGCGCGATGCTGCAAAGATCCCGCGAGAGAGGAGTCCGGCTCAACCCAGAGAAGAGCACAGTCGGCGCTACAGAGGTCAGCTACTTCGGACATCTTCTCACAGCGAATGGAATCAAGCCAGATCCACAGAAGATCTCAGCCATAAAAGAAATGGAGCCACCAAAAATCCGTGCAGAGCTGGAAACAGTGCTTGGCATGGTCAACTACTTATCCAAGTTCGCACCCAGCCTCTCCAATGCTAATGCACCCCTGCGTCAACTGCTAAAGCAGTCCAGTGAGTTTCTTTGGGACAAGCAACACGACATTGCTTTCCAGAATGTGAAAGACTTGATCACGAGAGAACCAGGACCAATCCTTGCCTACTACGACCCCAACAAAGAGCTCAGACTCCAAGTGGACGCGTCGAAGTATGGACTAGGTGCAGTGCTACTGCAAGAAGGAAAGCCCATCGGCTACACTTCCAAATCTCACAGACTGTGAAATCAACTACGCTCAAATTGAAAAGGAGCTCTATGCCATTCTATTCGGATGTAAACGTTTCCATCAGTACGTATATGGACGACAAGTCATTGTGGAATCCGACCACAAGCCCCTTGAGTCAATCATGAGGAAACCACTAGCTGCAGCCCCGCCAAGGCTACAGAGAATGATCCTTCAACTACAAAAATACGACTTCACAATCACTCACCGTCCAGGCAAAGACATCCCTGTCGCAGACACACTCTCCAGGAAGTTTCTTACCTACAAGGACAGCAGCCTCAGTGAAGGCATGGACATGCAAGTACACACTGTGTACAGCAACTTACCAGTTAGTGACACAAAACTGAAGGAGATCCAAGCAGAAACAGGAAAGGACTCTCAGCTCACACAGCTGAGGGAAGTCATACAGGATGGATGGCCTGAGGAGAGGAGAAAATGCCCTCAGAGCGTCTCAGAATTCTGGAACCATCGTGATGAACTATCACAGATCAACGGAATCATTTTCAAAGGAGAGAAAATCATTATTCCTACCAGTCTCAGAGAAGAGATTTTGACAAAGATCCATGCTGGACACATGGGCATGGAAAAGTGCAAACAGAGAGCACGGGACATTATGTTTTGGCCTGGAATGTGCAAACAAATAGAGGACATTGTTGGTAGATGCACCATCTGTCTTGAAAGACGCCCCTCAAACACCAAAGAGCCAATGTTACCTCACTGTATCCCAGACCGACCCTGGCAGGTCGTGGCAACCGATCTATTCACCTGGAACAACGAGGACTACATCGTAACAGTGGACTACTACAGCAGATACTTCGAACTCGACAAGCTTCACAGTACCACATCTGCAGCTGTGATACACAAGCTAAAAGCAGCCTTTGCCAGGCATGGCATTGTAGAGACTTTAATATCTGACAATGGGCCCTGTTACAAATCAAATGAGTTTGAATCCTTCACAAAAGCATGGGAGTTCACACATGTCACCACAAGCCCACATTACCCTCAAAGTAATGGCCTTGCTGAAAAATCTGTGCAGATTTCTAAATCACTCATGGACAAAGCAAAAGCAGACAAGAGAGACCCCTACCTCAGTCTCCTTGAATACCGCAACACTCCAGTTGACAACTTCAAATCACCAGCCCAGCTGTTGATGAGCCGCAGACTTCGCTCAACCCTTCCCAGCACCAACCAGCAGCTGCAACCTGAGGTCGTCAGCTACAATGAAATGCATGGAAAACGTGCACAGAGACAACAACAACAAAAGCGATACTACGACAGGTCAGCTAGACCACTGCCACCACTGATCGACGGAGAGTCAGTTAGAATCCAGGAGCATGGCCTCTGGAAACCAGCAGTCGTCATCCAGCCAGCTGACACTGAACGTTCATATCACGTCCGCACAGCAGAAGGAGCAGTGTACAGCCGCAATCGTCGTCACTTACTGAACACAAAAGAACAACACACTGATGAGATGAACTGTTCCCCTGAAAGAGAACGTGATGGACTAAACACACACACAGCACAACATACACCATACTTACCTGCAACACCACAAGAGCTGTTGACTGACACAGAAGCATGCTCAACATCATATCGCACAAGGTCAGGAAGAGAGGTCAAGCCCAGAGCTGTCCTCGACCTGTGAAATGTCAAAGGGTGTAGGCGGATCGCTGCCCTAAAAGAGTTCCAGACTGTAAACTTGTTATTGAAAGTTCACTTGAAATGCTTTAGTATTGTATTTGTTTGAAATGTTAAGATGTCATTTCTACAGTGAAAGCTGAGTTGCTGAGAATCCCTTGTTCTAAAAGTAACAGTATGTTGGATCATTGTTTCAGAGTCTATGTTGATTCAGTTGGTGTATTATGCAATATAAATGGTTACTTACCTTGAGTTCAAACTACAGAGCATGTATTCAAAAGAAAAGCTTAGAATATGTAAACATTTGTATTTTGTTTTAAAAGAAGGGGGATGTAATATTCATATGTGAATACATACTGAATTATAATTGGATGCATTTTACCGCCGTATCCTACTGTTCAGTGATTGGTTAAGACCACCCAGACGGTTAGGGCATCGTCAGTTGATCGTGGTTGGAGATAGGCGAACATGTAGTTGTAGCTAGTTAATAAAGAGTTATGTTAAGAAACATCCTGTAGTTCTACGTTTTATTATTTTGTACAAAGCGTACAAAACAAGACACCACCATTCAATCAATTTCATCAAAGCCACACGACTCCACACAAATCACTTTTCCTTTTATTTTTCTATGAAATACACAAAAGGTGTGACAACTGCAAAGGGTTTTTAATCTTACAAGAAAACCCCAATATATTCTGCCAGAATATATACACAAATATAAACTCAGTGGCCAGTTTAGGTACACCACCCTGTTCACGAAAATTGTTAATTTCTACAGACAGCGCGTCACGTGGCCATGGCTTGCTATATAAAGCAGGCAGACAGGCATTGAGGCAGTCAGTTACTGTTTGATTGAATGTTAGAATGAGCAAAACAAGTGACCTAAGGAACGTTGAGCATGGTATGGTCGCCGGTTCCAGTATCTCAGAACCGGCCGGCCTCCTGGGCTTTTCACGCAACAGTGTGGGTTTACAGAGAATGGTGCGACAAACAATAAAACATTCAGTCAGCGACAGTCCTGTAGGCAAAAACAGCTCGTTGATGAGAGGTCGAAGGAGAATGGCAAAGATCGTGCGAGCTATACAAACTAGCAAATAACGGTGGTGTGCAGAACGGCATCTCGGACCGCACAACTCGTCAGTCCTTGTCACGGATAGGTATTGCTGCAGACGACCATCACTAACATTGGTCAATTGAGGAGTGAAAAAACATTGCCGGGTCCGACGAATCCCAATTCCTGTTGCGTCACACTGATGGCAGAGCCAGGATTTGGTGAAGCAGCATGAGTCCATGGCCCCCATCCTGCCTGGTGTCAACGGTAGAGGCTGGTGGCAGTGTACTGGTGTGAGGAATATTTTCCTGGCACACATTAGGTCCCTTGCTACCAATTGAGTGTCTGATCACCACACCTTGTAGAATCCATGCCCCAAAACAATTCTGCCTGTTCTGGAGGCAAAAATGGGGTCTGACCCAGTACTATATTGTAATTATTTCACCTCTATGGCCTATATTGCCTTACCTCCCTACATTTGCACATAGATGAATTATCTTTTATATTTTGTTATTGACTGTAATTTTGTTTGTGTTACTCTGTTGCCGTTTTTGTCACACTGCTTTGCTTTATCTTGGGCAGGTCGCAGTTGTAAATAAGAACTTGTTCTCAACTGGCCTACCTGGTGAAATAATGGTGAAATAACCTTTTAAAAAAAAGTGAAGATATTGGCCAGTTTATTAGGTACACGTGTATATCTATATCAATAGAATGATAGATTAGAATGGTCAATATAATCTATTTGCTTAAATAGGCATTGATAACAAATAGACATCAATCTTACATTTCAACCATGTAATTACACAGAAACAATATGTTGCAGCACTGGAGACCATTTATATCCAATCCAGAAAATAAATACACTTGGCTATTTTACTCAACAAATAGTGTTTCAAGTCATTTAGTTTGGTTTCGTTAAAATAGTGTTCAACATAAATCTGTTTTGCGCTTAAATATATCTGCACACTATTTAGAATGAATTGTACACAAATACAGTAGATTGATTTAAAACTATTGCCTGAAAATGAGACATGTTTTTGGGGGGTTTCAGTATGAGCTATGTTGACCGGTGATGCAGGTTACTGTGTAAAAAAAGTTAAACATACAGTTAAAAAAATGTTCAGAGGCTCTTGGTGAGTTACAACTACTTGTTCTTATGAGCAAGCTGTCCAGGCTACGGTATTATATTAGTGCTGTTCACTCGCAACTTATTCACTGGTCTTTTTTTGAGCAGGCACTGTACACGTTCACTCCTGATAGTTCTAGTATCTTGATTGTCTGAGTGTTATCAACAATGATCAGATAACCAAATCAATATGTAAAGATAAGCAGAACTGTGCAGCAGCTGATCAACATCAGGACAAGCATACATTATGGTCAAGGAAAGACGAGGCGCTTTAGCTTAGAAGGTCTGTGCAGATTATAGGATCGTTACGTCATGTTATAACGACACTCAGGGAGTTGTAGTTCTCCAGGTAAAGAATTGTACAGCCTTAATTAAAAAGAAGCAAAGTGCTTGGAAACTGTTCACATACAACGTAATGGTTCTATTTGACATGTTGACACAAAGTAGATTGCTTTTTTCAGAAGTCAGGGTGCATCTCAATAGCCAAAACTTGCTTCCCCTCATATCCTGTCCTCCTGAGGATTTCTACCATATTGCCTTCCCCCACCCGTCCTTCTCAGATCAGCACAGATGAAGGACAGGAGATAAATGGAGAAAGTAACTTGAGACTATTGAGATGCATCCCGTTTCTCTGTGGCCTGGTACCCAGCCACGTATCGGCTGTATTTCCTGTCTATCACATGGCGTCGCGTTACGACTAAAATAGCTTCCTTTCCTCATCTCCTTCCCTTTATCTGCACTGTTGTTAGGGTTGAACTGGCTATTTGTTTGCTTATATAATATACTGGGGAAGCTATGCTACAATATTAAGTATATGAACTACGGATAAATCAACTGCTGAAGACAAGAAGAACTACACCCGGAGACAGGAAGTGCGTCACGAGGCTGGGACCAGCCTGCACGCCGACGATAGGAGGAGCAAGTTTAAACCACGCTCCTCCTCCCTCTGACAGGCCAGCATTGAGCGGGAACTATCACAGTATATAAGAGAGAACAATAGGATGTGTCGCTCTCTTCTTCTGTCTGCCCTGCGACGTGTCACAGAGAGACCGTATACGAACCACCCATTTACCACACACACACACACACGTGTTTGCATTAATTAAAGTACAAATAAATCAGAAGTTACTATGTGCTGACTATTTTGTTCTGATACCAGAATTGAATTGACGCAACTTTAACACTGTTCTGAAAGAATTGAAATGAAGAATAAAAAATGTGGGGTCTTTTTTTGGATCAGTAACACTATTGGGACACTGCCGATGACTCATGCGTTACTACTCTTGGATGGTGCTTTTCGAGGTGAACTTGAGGCCCTCCTCCTGCAGTCTCTTCAGTGCCGGTCCATAGATGTCCTTAGTCATTGGCACCACCAGTCCCTTCGTACGGATTTCTCCTGCAGATTGAAAGTCAGTTCACACGTTAGGGTTGTACATTCATCTTTTGCAAAATGATAGGTTCTCTGGTAGTGGAATAAGTGTGTCATACTCCGTAAAGCCTAATCAACAACTCAGGCATGACACATGCAATAAGAACTCAAGGCTACACTACTGACCGTCCAGCACCATGCGAGCAGCGATGGCTGCAGGGTAGCCCACGGTCTTGGCCATGGCAGAGTAGCCGTTGGCGTCTCCGTAGACCACCAGGCTGATGTGCTTGGTCTCCAGCTCGCCTGTGGAGTGGCGCAGGCCCACGTCGTTCCTCATGATAATCAGGTCCCGCTCTCCTTTATCTGAAGGAGAGGATAAAGGACACAGAGGGACCGAGAAGGAGAAAGAGGGTTATACTTAAAATAAAATCTCTACTGCCATTTTCTGAAGATGAAGAGATTTCTTCTCTTACCAAAGGAGAGCCTGGCCTCCAGGTGCTTAGCCAGTGAAGCCAGTACAGTCTCTGCATGGGGAACAGCCTCCTTACTCAGCATCCCAAACCTGAACACACACACACACAATTAAGAACTATATGGCAAAGATATGAGTACAAAGTCCATGCAACTAACCTATCAGGCAGTAAGGCTATACCCATATGCTTATCGAATCCTATATCTACATGAAGTATCTAGGGGCTGATAAGTATCTAGGGGGGAATAAGGGATGTGTAGTATCTTGGTGACTAGGGGCTGATAGGTACCACGTTCATCTGTACAAACAATAGTACGCAAGTATAAACACCATGAGACCACGCAGCCGTCATACTGCTCAGGAAGGAGACACGTACGGTCTTCTAGAGATTAACATACTTTGGTGCGAAAAGTGCAAATCAATCCCAGAACAACAGCAAAGGACCTTGTGAAGATGCTGGAAGAAACAGGTACAAAAGTATCTATATCCACAGTAAAATGAGTCCTATAGCCATAACCTGAAAGGCCGCCAAGCAAGGAAGCCACTGCTCCAAAACCACCATAAAAAAAAGCCAGACTACGGTTTGCAACTGCACATGGGGACAAAGATAGTACTTTTTGGAGAAATGTTCTCCGGTCTGATGAAACAAAAATGGAACTGTTTGGCCATAATGACCAGTGTTATGTTTGGACGAAAAAGGGGGATGCTTGCAAGCCGAAGAACACCATCCCAACCGTGAAGCACAGGGGTGGCAGCATCATGTGGGGGTGCCTTGCTGCAGGAGGGACTGGTGGACTTCATAAAATAGATGGCATCATGAGGCAGGAAAATTATGTAGAAATATCGCAAGACAGTCAGGAAGTTAAAGCTTGGTCGCAAATGGGTCTTCCAAATGGACAATGACCCCAAGCATACTTCCAAAGTTGTGGCAAAATGGCTTAAGGACAACAATGTCAAGGTATTGGAGTGGCCATCACAAAGCCCTGACCTCAATCCTACAGACAATTTGTGGGCAGAACTGAAAAAGCATATGTGAGCAAGGAGGCCTTCAAACCTGACTCAGTTACACCAGCTCTGTCAGGAGGAATGGCCCAAAATTCACCCAACTTATTGTGGGAAGCTTGTGGAAGGCTACCCGAAATGTTTGACCCAAGTTAAACAATTTAAAAGGCAATGCTACCAAATACTAATTGAGTGTTTGTAAATATCTGACTCACTGGGAATGTGATGAAATAAATAAAAGCAGAAATAAATCCTTCTCTACTATTACTCTGACATTTCACATTCTTAAAATAAAGTGGTGATCCTAACTGACCTAAGACAGGGAATTTTTACTAGAATCAAGTTTCAAGAATTGTGAAAAACTCAGTTTAAATGTATTTGGCTAAGGTGTATGTAAACTTCCGACTTCAACTGTAAGTATCTAGAGGGGTAAGGGATGTGGAGCAACAACGGCTCAGCCGCGAAGTGGTAGGCCACACAAGCTCACAGAATGGGATCGGCGAGTGCTGAAGCGAATAGCTGGTAACAAATCGTCTGCAACACTCACTACCGAGTTCCAAATTGCCCCTGGAAGCAACGTCAGCACAATAACTGTTCGTCGGGAGCTTCATGAAATGGGTTTCCATGGCCGAGCAGCCGCACAAGCCTAAGATTACCATGCGTATTGCCAGGTGTTGGCTGGAGTGGAGTAAAGCGCACCACCATTGGACTCTGGATCAGTGGAAACGCGTTCTCTGGAGTGATGAATGGAGAACGTTACCTGCCCCAATGCATAGCGCCAACTGTAAAGTTTGGTGGAGGACTACTGGTCTGGGGCTGTTTTTCATAGTTTGGGCTAGGCCCTTTCGTACCAATTGAAGGGAAATCTTAATGCTACAGCATACACTGACATTCTAGACGATTCTGTGCTCCCAACTGTGTGGTAACAGTTTGGGAAGGCCCTTTCCTGTTTCAGCATGACAATGTCCCGTGCACAAAGCGAGGTCCATACAGAAATGGTTTGTCGAGATCGGTGTGTAAGAAATTTACTGGCCTGTACAGAGCGCTGACCTCAACCCCATCGAACACCTTGGGGATAAATTGGAACGCCGACTGTGAGCCAGGCCTAAACGCCCAGCATCAGTGCCCGGCCTCACTATGCTCGTGGCTGAATGGAAGCAAGTCCCGGCAGCAATGTTCCAACATCTAGTGGAAAGCCTTCCCAGAAGAGTGGAGGCTGTTATAGCAGCAATGGGGGGACCAACTCCCCTGGGGGGGGGGGGGGGTGGTGTAGTACACCTGGGGGGTAGGGGATGTGTAGTACACTTGGGGGGTAGGGGATGTGGAGTACACCTGGGGGGTAGGGGGATGTGTAATACACCTGGGGGGTAGGGGGATGTGTAGTACACCTGGGGGGTAGGGGGATGTGTAGTACACCTGGGGGGTAGGGGGATGTGTAGTACACCTGGGGGGTAGGGGGATGTGTAGTACACCTGGGGGGTAGGGGGATGTGTAGTACACCTGGGGGGTAGGGGGATGTGTAGTACACCTGGGGGGTAGGGGGATGTGTAGTACACCTGGGGGGTAGGGGATGTGTAGTACACCTGGGGGGTAGGGGATGTGTAGTACACCTGGGGGGTAGGGGATGTGTAGTACCTAGGGGATGTGTAGTACCTCGGGGATGTGTAGTACACCTGGGGGGTAGGGGATGTGTAGTACACCTGGGCGGTAGGGGATGTGTAGTACACCTGGGCGGTAGGGGATGTGTGACAATGTGGATTTCATGCATATGCAGTGTATGGCTATGGTTAGGACAAGGGCCTTACCATTTGAGTGTCTCCATTTTGAAGGGGTCTTGGCCGATGTGGTCGTAAACAGCTCCCTCGAAGGCCTTCTCAGAGGTGGAGGGGGGCAGGCCAATCTGGTTACACAGCAGCTCTTTCTGTTGTACAGGGAAAAGACAGAATATGGGTAAAGAACCGCCCAAGAGGCATGAGCGGGTAATAAAGTTGTTATAAGCAGGATTCTTACCCAGGAGACAGGAGCGGAGGTGTGCTTCAGCATGGGGCAGGGGTCAGTGTTGATCAGACCCAGCTTCACAAAGCCACTCATGGCCTCGGAGAAACCCTGGTGGACAAGACACAGAACCCCAATGTTGTTAGCAGCACCATGCGCCAACCAATTAGAACTACATTGTTGTAGAGGTCAGTGGCAGTACCTACCTTGAAGCGGAGTGTTCCTCTGATGAGTGTGTGGGCTGACTCGATGCCGTACTGTTCAGAGTATTTGGTGCTGTCACGGTTGGGGAAGCCCTCCAGGTTAAAGCCGGGCAGGAAGTCCATGGGAGCCGTGGATTCCATCAGAGTGCCGCCCGCTGGGATGCTCACCACCTGGGAACATAGATCAGTGTTCCGGGGTAACTTCATCCTAAGGTCAGCTTGCATCACCCGCCTTTATGGTTCAGGTTAAGTATTTGGGGAGGATATGCTGATGCTAGATGGCCACTGTACCTTGTTGTCCTTGAGGAAGATGGCAGGGCTGATGGTATTGAGGAGGACTCCATATGGACTCCAGCTGAATTTGTAGCGCAGAGGATTGTCTGAGCATTCTGGTGCAGGGAGTCCACCACAGAATGAACTGTATGACTCAATCTAAGGAGACACACGTAAATGGCTTTAAAACATCATTTACATCAAGAAATGTACAAATCAAAGACACACTGTTTCAATCTGCTGGGCATGCAATCAATAATGCTGCCAAGGAAACTGACAAGATGCCAGTCATCTCTTCGACATACGCTCAATCAATCATTATGTACAGCCCCACAGTCACCCAAACACTTCCTCTCAAAATCACAAATCACTCAAATGTATAGATTCTGTCACAAGCTTCCTCACATGTTTCACTTACAGTGCAGCCGTCCGCCTTGGCTTGGTCGATGCACTCCATAGCCAGCATATGGTCGATGCCAGGGTCCAGGCCCATCTCATTCACTATGGTGATGCCAGCTTCCTCAGCACTGGAAGGAAACACAGAAAAACCCACTCAGCCACACCAGCCCCACGTGGAGCCAATACACTTGACTACTAGCTTATCCGGGCTAATGCCATGCCAAGTAATTAGGTCAAGTGTCTTGGTGCCTGCCTGCCTGTAGTTTACATTCAACTGTGTATCAAATAGCCCAAGGTTAGCATTAAGACACATTTTAAAGCATTAAGACACAAGATAAAACACATTTTACCATTAAATCTCCCATATCTCCTCATATCTACATAGATGTTTTCCCCTAACCCCACCCCTCTCGCTCATACTTTAAAACCCAGAGGAATCTCCTCTTCTCCCCATGCACTGCTCTCCTACCTCTGTTGCAGTTCCTTCATGGCTGGACTCAGGTAGCTGGCTGTCACCATGTTTACCTTCTTGTTGATGCAGTGTTTGGCGATCACAGGATGATACCCATACGGTAGCATACTGAGGGCATAAACAGCACATGTGACAATGACACACTCACCGCACATTCACCTCAGGTGTGTGTGTGTGTGTGTGTGTGTGTGTACCTAATGACTAGGTCATGGTCTTTGACCAGGGACTCCAGATGGCCCTCTTGACTGGTGACATCCAGCATGACAGGGATCGTGTTGGGGTATTTCCCTGCCAGCTCCTCTGCCTGGGTCAACAACACTGATGCTAAAACACAAGAACACATGGATAACAGCTGTGAGAGAGATGGCAGGGGTGAAAGATGAGTGAAATTTAAAACAGAAAAATGGGCCAGGGCTTGAGCCCTGAGGCACCCCTTACATTTCATTAAGTAATTGGAGATGTGCAACCAATAGATTGCATCCAGTTAAACATTTAAATAATGATTTCATCATCAGCTGGGTATTTGTGAATATAGTGGGAATAGTGCAACATTTCCTTTTCAGAGCCTTACCAACAGTGATTTGAGTCCCTGGGTCCCGGGTGAGGTACTCAATGACAGGGCCCGACACGTAACCTGAACCCAATAGAAGCACTCGCTTCATTCCACTCCTCTTCATGATCTTGGCTTGCTCACTGAGCACAGAATAAAGTCGTCACAGACACAGTTTCTTTCTCACACACGCATAATGATTAGCTGAATACAATCTTGTGATTTGCTTACCAAGCAGAGGTGGGGATGTGGGTGGGCAATAAAATGTATTTAATATAAAAACGTCCACAGTTAAGTGCATCCTCGTAAGAAATTGCTACTTAACAACCAATGGGGGTGACAAAATATTACAGGAGGGAGTTCCCCCACCCACATCACCACCCACATCACACACTAGAAATGAAAGACTAAGATTTTTTGTAAAAACCCAAGCTGATGCACTGTGATGAAGTATATTAAATCAAAACTAAAATGGGATTCAATCAATGAAATGTATTTACATTTTTAAAAAAACAGGGTGATCAGCAAAATGTGATTCAAACAGACATGAAATTTAAATTAAAACCGGATGATTCCAATACTGGCCACCATACAGTCCGAAGGTCACCATGGCAGCCTCTTCTATCATACAGTGACCTGCAGAATCAGCAGCACCCTCTCTCCCCCCCCCCCCCCACAGAATCCCCAGGGAGTTGGCAGGATCCCATCGGCAGCCTCAGCCCAATTGGACGTGACACTGTACATGTGCACAAGAGTACGCAGAGCCGGCATGAGGTCCGGCAAGCCATCCACTGACAATGGAGGGGGTGGCCTCTAATTAAAAAAAATAGACAGGGGATTCCCCTCAGGAGCCTATTTGCCTCAAGTTTACATATCTTAAGAGCAATACCCAATCAGAGGGATTTGAAGACTTAAGATCCTGAGACATGGCTTGTCTAGAGAGGTGAAACTAAGGTCAACTCATCAACCAAAAACCACTCAAAAACGGTATGAAACGGAAGCCTTGCTCTTAGTATCATCGTTATGAAGAAGGGATTGCCACCATTTCTAGCTGTTCTCTCTCTCCCCCCCTCTCTCCCTCTCTCCCCCTCTCCCTCTCCAGGATTGACCATGCTTGAAGAGGCTTGAACGTGGTGGCCTTTGAGTGATCATTTTGAACACAAAGTGCTCATCTGGGTCATGGTTCAGTCAGCGTCAAACAGATGAAGGTTAAAGTATGTCAGTGTGAAGATAAACCAAGAACATATTCTCAGACCAGAGCAAACCATCTTTCTCTAGCTACTCGTTAAGAAAACCTTGAAAAGGGCACAATACATGAATGCAGTAGTCTAAGAAAGCTTCTGAAGGAAAGAGCTACAATGTTTAAGAAAGCAAAGTCTATGTGAAAAGAACAAGGGAGATAAGAGTCCTCGTTTTGCATGCAAGTTTATATTTGATTAGTAAACAAATATTTTGGTTAAAAAAATTGAAGTTATTATGATTGATGGTGGAAGATTTTCAAATTTCGCAACAGAGGGAACAATGAACGGAAAATGGATGATTTTCTTGTTTGCATGCCAAAATGAAGGGACAGGACACTGAGATGGGAGGGTGGTGGTGTTTTAGAACGAGAAAAGACTTGTCTACCCACGAAAGAGCCCCTCAGTGAGAGAGAACTCCTGCGTCTCAGTAGAAGTGGCGGCAGCAGCGATGGCACGTTAACCATGCAGGGTGTTAGGGCGGGGTAGACTGGCACACACCAGTACACCGTGAGCACACTGCGCAGGGACGGCACAACAAGGTGAGGGTTAGTGGAAACTCCGGCAGACGGCACCTGATGACCTGTAGCGAAATGCCCCGAGTCTGTGGCAAGATAGAGCTTCTCCTGCTGGGTGGAGGACATTATACCATAAAGCCTGAGCTCGACAATGAGGGAGGGGAAAAGCTACAAATAAGCAGCTATTAAGCACATGTCGTCTATCACTATAATGTGTCTACTATGCTGCTCACTAGGTATGCTATGCTAATGCTAATGATAAGTCGTAGACTACAGTTTGTAGCGGATGTCAAATTTGACACCTACTGAATGTTTTACCTGTAAAGGAATCTTTAGAGATGTCTTTCTTAGATTGGCATCATTACTTCCATGATGTGACAGGCATATTTACCAAAGCAATTTCAGATGTATTTATTGGAAAACACAAAGCCAACAACATGAAGCTTACCAAACTAGCAGAAAATGCATTCTCAGATCAGTTATTATATAGATAACATAAATGCCGTTTAATTGTTATAACATTAAAGAAAAGCACATTCAAATCTCAAGGACTTCAACAGTAAAATCTGTTTTGTTATAACAGTCACACTTAAAATCATCCTGAAAACACAAAAGACATTTAAACAAGAAAGCCATTCTCAAACCACTAGATATATTGACATGTAATCTTACCTTCGTTCACGAAGTTCTTCAATGTATTCAAACTTTGGGGTAAGCTTTCCTTCCGACGTTATCACAGCCTTCAATGGAGGAAAGATTAACATAAAACAAAAAATTCCAATATCTTTCAAAATAAATAAAAAAAATGGACAAATATGCCATAACTGACAAAAATAAAATGTCTGACAAAACAAGTCACTGTCTATTGCTCTACTACAGCACGTCACATGACAACTGTAGTCCAAAAGTCAAATAAAAAAAGCATGTATAGAGATTGTAAACTCTCCTGAAATCAACATAAAACACACAATGCAGCCAACAAGATCTTGGTTAGCTATTATCGCATAGCAGTAGCAAATCATTTCATAACTAGTTTCATGTAAAGCTGCATCTAGGTTTCAAGTCCATAGCCTTTTCGTTCATGATGAAAAAATGATTAAGAGGGATGCCTGTGTATGTGATACTCACGTCCCTAACTTGAGGTGAGAAGTCCTCTTCTTCAAGGGGTCTGGTGGCATCGGAGGGCAGCTGAGGAAGACAGAACCGAGAAGTACTTGTTAATTCTGCAAAGAACAGAATTCCCCATAAGCTGCCATCACTGGCAAGCAGTGGCAGCTACAGGGTGAGAACCACAGTACAGTAATCAGTGGCAGCTACAGGGTGAGAAACACAGTACAGTAATCAGTGGCAGCTACAGGGTGAGAACCACAGTACAGTAATCAGTGGCAGCTACAGGGTGAGAACCACAGTACAGTAATCAGTGGCAGCTACAGTGCGGTAAGCTGGAACGGACAAACTTAACCTGAGATTTTGTTGTGTGCTTGTATGGCTGCATTCCACACTTAGACAACCCTCTGCCCAAACAAACAAACGGAGCAGTGCACCTTACCCCAGCAGCTGGTCTTACCATCTCCCAAATGTAGGGAAAGAGGCGGTCTCCAAAATACTCAGTGGCTTCAATGGGGAGCTGGGCAGGAAGGTTATCAATAGAACACATGAGGATACCTGTGCCCTCCACACTGGAAAGACAAAGACACAATCAAAGAAGAGCAGATAATATGCAAGGCCTGGTGGGAGTACGTCATGTATGGGTGTTTGTAACAACGACTGTATATGAAGGGACAATGCCATCGATCACAGGACATGAATTCCTATGTGAAGACTCAATAGTGCAATGAAGCCAAATGAAGTCTGTAAAGGTGGCGTTTCATGGAGACCTGACATGCAGTTTGAGCTACTCCAGGAAGGGCTGTTGCAGGCTAGCTCAGTGCTGCCCCATCTTACTGAGTAACAAACTGAAGGCTGACCGGGGTACTACAGGCTGCCATATACATATATACATATATACATATATATATATACATACATACATACATACATACATACATACATACATACATACATACATACATACATACATACATATATAATATTCAAGGACATACATCTGGTGTATCAGAAGCAATTATTTGTACCACGATTGTCTTCAAAAAAAGATTCTATTCACACAAAGGTTGGCATTTTCCCCTTCACTATAAAATGTACCGCAGTCGGCCTTTAACTTTGTGGTTTCAATGAGAGTTCGTTCTGGTCTGTACCTGTCGTGGTCTATGTGCTGGTCCGCATCATACATGCAGAAGGGCTTATCGATGGTGGTGCACTCAGTCATGAACTCAATAGAGCCGCCCATGTCGGCAGATATGTCACAGATCGCCAGGAGCCTGAGGAAAAAGACAGGAAGTAATGAGGGAAGATAAGAAAAGAGATAGAGTCCATATCAGAGTCCATATCAGAGTCCATATCAGAGTCCATATCAGAGTCCATATCAGAGTGTTAATCGGCCAGTTGGGTCACAGTGACTGGACTCCACACTCTTTGGTTGAGCTCCCGTAGAACATAAACATTATTGAAGATAAGCATTGACTTTTGACCGTAAACACCTATAGTGGGCTTCTGACTGCGATAGTCCCAGTCCTTATCGCAAATCCAATTGCTCAGCTGATTACCTGGAACTTACTTGTGTGGTAGCTCTGGCCATCCCTCCGTAGCGGCAGCGGAGGGCTTGACGTGCCTCAGGAGCCTCTGGGCGTCCAGCCGCCTGAGGAGCCGCGGTGTCTGGGGGTCCCAGTAGATGCCGTTGATCAGGCACGTGGTGTAGGGTGCCACCTGAGGCCGGGAGGACAAAAAGCAGGCAGAGTCATTGGCAATGTAATCGTTTCCACTACTTCTCCCACACTGCCGCCGCTACCACTATGGCCGCCGCCGCTATGGCTGTTGCCGCCGCTGCTACCACTATGGCCGCCGCCGCTATGGCTGTTGCCGCCGCCGCTACCACTATGGCCGCCGCCGCTATGGCTGTTGCCGCCGCCGCTACCACTATGGCCGCCGCCGCTATGGCTGTTGCCGCCGCCGCTACCACTATGGCCGCCGCCGCTATGGCTGTTGCCGCCGCCGCTACCACTATGGCCGCCGCCGCTATGGCTGTTGCCGCCGCCGCTACCACTATGGCCGCCGCCGCTATGGCTGTTGCCGCCGCCGCTACCACTATGGCCGCCGCCGCTATGGCTGTTGCCGCCGCCGCTACCACTATGGCCGCCGCCGCTATGGCTGTTGCCGCTACCACTATGGCCGCCGCCGCTATGGCTGTTGCCGCTACCACTATGGCCGCCGCCGCTATGGCTGTTGCCGCTACCACTATGGCCGCCGCCGCTATGGCTGTTGCCGCCGCTGCTACCACTATGGCCGCCGCCGCTATGGCTGTTGCCGCCGCTGCTACCACTATGGCCGCCGCCGCTATGGCTGTTGCCGCCGCTACCACTATGGCCGCCGCCGCTATGGCTGTTGCCGCCACTACCACTATGGCCGCCGCCGCCGCTACCACTATGGCCGCCGCCGCTATGGCTGTTGCCGCCGCTACCACTATGGCCGCCGCCGCTATGGCTGTTGCCGCCGCTACCACTATGGCCGCCGCCGCTATGGCTGTTGCCGCCGCTACCACTATGGCCGCCGCCGCTATGGCTGTTGCCGCCGCTACCACTATGGCCGCCGCTATGGCTGTTGCCGCCGCTACCACTATGGCCGCCGCCGCTATGGCTGTTGCCGCCGCTACCACTATGGCCGCCGCCGCTATGGCTGTTGCCGCCGCTACCACTATGGCCGCCGCCGCTATGGCTGTTGCCGCCGCTACCACTATGGCCGCCGCCGCTATGGCTGTTGCCGCTGCTGCTACCACGGCCACATCAACCTAAACCAATTCTACCACCACTGACAACTAGTCTTCCACATATCTGCAAAACATATTGACAAGACATCCACAAACCCAGTTCCACAACCTACCATCTACATAATCACATTTGACATCTCAGCTTGTACAGGGTGGTTACCCACTGACAGACTGTAAGCCACTATAGCCTGTGTTTTTGCAATAGGAGAAAATGCTGGCCCCACATGACACCCCCCCTCCCTTTTCCCCTACGAGTGCTTAGTGAGCCAATCAGCTCGGGCTTCAGAGGACAGAGCAGTGTGGCTGTGTCAAAGGGCTCGCAGCTCCTGGCTGAGCAGCAGGAACAGGTGAACTTACTGAACTGGTTGCGACAGAGGGAAAGGCAGAAGCAGACTCACGCTGGTTCTGAAGTGCGATGTGTACAGTTCCGGGTGATACTCGTACTCCAGGGGGTCATAAACACCGTCACTCTTCCTCATCAGGTGGTGGTGACGACTCAGAACGGTGGCGTACACTCTGGACATGTCTGAAACCAGAGAGACGGAGATAGCAGTGTCACACGGTGAACATTAAACAGAACACATACATTAATATGATAATACATATCCTTTCATGTATATTATATGCATTAAATATAGAATATGCAAATGCAACCCAATCAGAAATGGGGATGTAGTACCTCCAGTTTGAGACACGTCTTTTAGCTCATGAGGCTCCACGTATTCTACAGGAAGCTCATTGATGATATCTTGTGCACCCTACATTATAGGAGAAAGTAGTAGTTGAAGAGAAGGTATGCATTCCCATGTTGTAGAATTCACTTATCACTGACCTTCCTAACACCTTTATCTACTTTATGAACAGGTTGTGTTTGGTGATGGTTTAGTCATAGTCTTGGGTTACACTAGGTCTACCTACCTTGGAGACGTTGCCTGTGCCGGTGAAGACAAACGTCACTGGGCCGATGGACTTGGGCATGAGGCCCATGGAGATCTCGTACCCACAATCCCTCACTGCCTGGATGGCCTGGCTGACATTCCTGTAGTTGTGGGCCATACCGATGTGCTGTGACACAGGAAGTGATGTCAGAGGTCCAGTGGAGGAAGCATTGAAATTACATGGAATCCACTGGGTCAAATCCTTACCATAAAAGGAGTGTGGTGTCCCAACGCCAGAAAACGAAGTCCCAAACCATGCAAAATATTGATCATTCCTGTAAGGAAGAACATAGGAAAAGGGAAACAAAGTAGGAACACCGCTTTGATAATGGATGTTGGACAAAAGGGCATTTGAAAATATGGATACGTACTGGAAAAATTAGTCAATTCAGATAGTGTTTATATTTTATCCTTTACAATCCTTATCCTTTTCTGAGGACAGATATACAACAATTCAAAATGTAGATTTACCTAGATCAGTACAGACTCGTGGAACCTAAAGAGTTAATAATCTCTGAGATCAGGTTTGGTGTGTAAACAACGCAAAAGCATGAGGCCAAAGAAATTGAGGTGTTTTACACTATCTGTGGAATTAGAAACACATTGGGTGACTGACTGTCAGGACAAAAGTATACCTGCAACGCCAGCCCACTGTCCGAATGCCACGATACGGAAGCCATTGGCGTCGACCATCTTCTCGTAGTCGATGAGACGCACTTCCTAGAAAGACCAGAGGATGTGAATGAACTAGTGCTGGGAATTGCCAGGGACCTCACTATACGATCACCATACTTAGGTGCCAATACGATACGTATTGCGTTTCGATACTGTGATTTTATTGCGATTCGATGTTCCAAACATATTGCTCACCAAATGTCTACTGCAGAGGGACAAGAGAAACATGTTTTGATCAGTCATGGAAATAAAAAAGTGCTGAAAACAAATTGGCTCCCTATTTATAAAAATAGATGGAGAACAAGCTATAAAAAAGGAAGTTTTGGTGCAGGTACAGACAACAAGCGCAAAAATAATATTGCAATATTTTCAAAACCATAAGATGTCGTCAAAAATAATATCCCGATATGTAACTGCATAAATGCCCCCCCCATCACTATGAATGGATGAGGCACAGCAGGTGCATCCAACCCATAATGTGAACATGCTTTTTGTTTAGGCTAGGGAACAATACCCAGTGACCCAGAACGACTGTCTGACTCTTAGTTTAAGGTCGTACTTCGATAGAGCAACAACGGCCTTGCCTTTTTGACCAGGTCATCCAGTAGTCCCATGTTAGCTTCCTGTGCTTTGATGGTGTGAGAGAAGAAGGCGTAGGTCTTTCTGGGATAAAGTTTCTCCTCCGGAGGCCTCTTGACGCCAATGATCAACGAGGCCTCGGAAATGTCCTCGGAAATGATGGCCCCCGCTTTCTCATAATACTGAAATGAAACATACAAAAAGGTCAAAATCATTTAGAAGCTAGTTCAGAAGACCTTTCCAATGCCAGTTGCCAACTCCTAACCAAATTATTACATTTGTCATTCAATACACTGTTTTGTTTTATTCAGTTGCGTAAAAGTTCATACAGCAGTCCTTTGATAAAGTCTTAATTTCTAACAATAATATGTTACATGTTGTTTACTAGACATTGGGGAGGTCCTCCTATAGTAAACAGAGACACATGACATAAACCTCATTTACAGATCACATTGTGCAGTTTTTTTCTCCTATTTTTGCTGAACATAGGCCTCCTTTGATCTCCAGCCATTGGCTGTGTGCATGTGTATTTAACGGCAGTGATCTCCAGCCATTGGGTGTGTGGATGTGTATTTAACGGCAGTGATCTCCAGCCATTGGCTGTGTGCATGTGTATTTAACGGCAGTGATCTCCAGCCATTGGCTGTGTGCATGTGTATTTAACGGCAGTGATCTCCAGCCATTGGCTGTGTGGATGTGTATTTAACGGCAGTGATCTCCAGCCATTGGCTGTGTGGATGTGTATTTAACGGTAGTGATCTCCAGCCATTGGCTGTGTGCATGTGTATTTAACGGCAGTGATCTCCAGCCATTGGCTGTGTGCATGTGTATTTAACGGCAGTGATCTCCAGCCATTGGCTGTGTGCATGTGTATTTAACGGCAGTGATCTCCAGCCATTGGCTGTGTGCATGTTTTACCCAACAACAGTGATCACTCACATTCTCGTGGATGGCTCTTCGGTTGGAAGGCTGGACGAGGACCTTGTGGCCAGCATGGACGATCTCTTTAACGTGGCGCGGAGCCAGGGGCGCCCGTCTCTCCCACACGTTGATGTCCTCACGCCGGATGGCCATGACGCTCTTGTGATGCTCATAGCGCCGCTGGCCACAGAGGCAGCTCCTCGTCCCTCTAGCCTGGTGTCTAGCCTGGTGTCTTAGGAGTCGCAACATGGCTATACCCCACTGCTTTAGACAAGAGTGAGAGGGATGAGCCAGTCAACAATTCACTGATAATTATCTGACAAAATGTATCAGACAAAGTATGACATTCACTGCATCCAAATAGAGGCGACCTTCAAACAGAGGCCATGTAAAATGTCTGGTTTAGTCTGCTAGGAGGCAGGTTACACAACAGCCAGCGGAATCGCCTGGTTTAGTTCGGAAAGGCTAGAAGATTTGAACGACAGCCACACACACACACGATGGTTGTACTTGCAATGCTGATTGAATACTCTGTCACCCATTAAATAATTCGTCTGATTTCTGCAAGACACCTTAACCACATTACATGATCTTTCAAAAAGGTTTGATTGATAGATTAGACAATTACACAGGCTTATAGACAGCCACCTCACCCCTGAGGGCTATGACATTGGTAGACTGCACTTTTTGAGTATGTAACCTACAGTAGGCTAGTTTCTCAGAGGAGAAACCTAAAGGACACTAAACAATAATCTAGCAAGCCAACACTACCGGCAGACAACATGGAGAGATAACGTTAGCTATTACAATTTCAATTGCACGATGGGAGCCAAAACACACTAAAATGATATACATGGATTTTCGGATGTGTAATGAGCACTAAAACCTTATCAAAACGATACATCTATATCGTCAACAGGCCTATCGGCACAGCATTCTCATCGGCAAAATGTCCATAAGCACATTTAGACTAATGGCATCGGGTCGAACTCGACTGAATGTCCGCTAAACTAAGTAAAAGGTATTGGATACTGTAGTAAACATTGTGAGACAAACTACACATAACATATTTACTCACCTCGAATACTCGAGGAAAGTGTAAACAAGTGACAAGTATATCTAACCCACCTTTCTATAACTAGCTAACAGTTACTTTCGCAAACACAGATGTCCGATATGCAATGTGGCGGAAGTCTTTCTAGGCGCCTACAGTCTGGTTCAGAGGTGACAAGAATATGGCGTGGACGGGATACACAGCACAGTGAATATTGCGATGTAGGCTGTGGCCTGCGGAATTCGTAGATATATATAAATCAGATGAGGTTATAATGACAGTGGCCATGCCTTACCAGTCAGTGTAATTGATGATCTGCGAGGGGAGGGGGTAACTGCTGATTGCTCCCACCAATCCCATCGCAACGCAAAGGATCGGCCTCTTGTCCTTGTGCTTAACTTCTTCTTCGGTGGGTTTATCGGCGGTTGGCATCCAATGTTACGGTGCATTACCGCCACCTACTGTACTGGAGTGTGGGCCAGAGACAGGGAGAAACTAAATCCTACCTGCCAGCACCGTTGGTGGGAGCAATCTGGGAAGATTCAGCAGTTACCCCCTCCCCTCGCAGATCATCAATTACACTGACTGGTAAGGCATGGCCACTGTCATTATAACCTCATCTGATTTATATATATCTACGAATTCCGCAGGCCACAGCCTACATCACAATATTCACTGTGCTGTGTATCCCGTCCACGCCATATTCTTGGAATCATAAAAAATATTACAAAATATTTGAGACTATATCTAATGACGTTCTACTCAATATACTGTAGCAACCCACAGAGACAGCTGTGTGTTATGAGTTATGCTGTTCATTTGTTGTGTTGTACTTACCAGTACATAGTGTTCACGGGGCCAGACATGCCAGTCATGCAAGTTTAAGACCATGCTTAGCCATTGTTCCCTCTCTTACGTTTGGTCTTAACAAGAGATGGTCACTTTTGTTTTATACTGTGATCCTTGATTTATTTGGTGTGGGCAATGGCCAAACAGTAGCGTGTATTGAGTTGGGAATTAGTAAACTCTGTCCTCTGTCTGGACATTTGTTCATTTATTATCTAGCCAGGTCATTACAATACTCTTTCAACTAATTTCCTGTATCCCCTTCTCCCTCACTAGATCTCAGCCTCTCTCTTTCCCTCTGATACTGCCCACACTGTAGCAATCCAGTACATGCTGCACGGTCTCTGTTTCCTGGCAATAATCACACTTTCCTGTTGGATGCTTTCCTTTCAAATTTAAGGACTTATTCAACTGGCTGGGTCCCACCCTTAATCTTGTAAAAATAGCCTCCTCTCTTCTGTCCCTTCCTGCCGTCCTCCCTGACTTTCCTCTGTACTTTAAATAAATGCCTGCCTTTAGTATCTCTATTCCACTGCTCCTGCCATCTCTGCACCATCACTGTCCATATCAGGCTTTTTGTCTCTGCCTTGCTCATTGAAACTACAACATCAACATCCCCACTTCCAAGTGCTTGTTTAGTCAGTACATCAACTGTCTTGTTCCCCTCCACCCCCACATGGGCTGGGACCCAAATAAATCTTATCTGTGTACCCATCTGTCTAATCCTGCCATGGGTTTGTAGCACCTCATAAAGCAGGTCTTGTCTGCTATGTGACCTAAAGGACTGGAGACTCATCAACACTGCACATGAATCAGAGCAAATAACTACTCTGTCTGGCTAGACTTCCTCCACCCACTGCAAGGCCAACAGTATGGCCATCAGCTCTGCTGTATTTACAGCCAGATGATCTGTAATACGTTTCCTGACTTCCTCCACCCACTGCAAGGCCAACAGTATGGCCATCAGCTTTGCTGTATTTACATCCAGATGAACTGCTGTATATATATCCTGCACTACAAATGCTGACCCAGTACATCCTGTCCTTGGATCTTTTGAACCATCCATGTAAATGGCCACAAAATCCTGATATACAGTATCCAGACATCTCTTAAACCAATCAGATGGATCAACACCCTCCCTGTCTTCTGTAGTCTCTCCAACACTTCTAGATCAACTACTGGAGGCGGGAGTGGCCATGGTGGATTTACAGGAATAGCTACCATTAGACTATACTCCCTTCCAATACTGTCCCATCTCCTTCGCTTGGGAATTACCCACCCACCCAAAGCTTGTGTTCTGTTTCCGGTCATGTTCCCAGCATGCCTGTAAAATCTATTTTTCAGGATGAGACACCCCATGTCCCTGTAGGTTGACCCAATAATTAATTGCCAGCTGCTGTCTCCTAATCTGCAATGGCATATCCCCCATCTCCACCTGTAGTGCAGCCACTGGGGATGTCCGAAACACCTCACTACATATTCTGAGTCCTTGTCCCTGTATGACATCTAGCCTTTCCAATGATGTTCGGGCTGCCGAACCATACGCTATAATGCCATAGTCTATTACAGATCAGATCAATGCAACATACATGGTCCTCAATGAGGAATGCCCAGCCCCCCCACTCCTTCCCCGTCAGACAGTGCATCACATTTAACACCTTCTTACACGTTCCCACCACTCTCTCAATGTGTTCTGCCCAGGTCAGTCTAGTGTCAAAGTATACCCCAAAGAACCTGAAGGCCCCCACCCTCTCCAAGTTTCTCCCTTATAACCTCAAACGTACCTCATCTCCTACCTTCCCCCTGGTAAAAAACACTGTCTGAGTTCTCTACAGAGAACCTGAATCCCCACATTAATGCCCACCGCTCTACCTCAATTGCTTCCTGTACCTTCCTGACTATGTATGGCACATTTCTTCCATAAGGGCCCATCATCTGCAAATAACAACCTCCCAATATCGGTCTCTAACTTGAAAGTAAACATCATTGATCATGATTGAGAACAACAGAGGACTAATCACGCTCCCCTGTGGAATGCCATTTTCAACCAGGTAGCTGCCTGATAGAGACTTCCCCAGCCTCACCTGGATAGACCTTCCAAACAGGAAATCCTTTATCCAGTTGTATGTTTTTCCTCCTACCCCCATAATATCAAGCTTGATTAACAATCCCTCCTTCCACATCATATCATACACCTTCTCTACATCAAAAAAGACAGCTTCCACAGTCTCATTGTTCACCTGAGCCTTCCTGACCTCTGCTTTGAAGCAGAGTAGTGGGTCCATAGTTCCCCTTCCTGAACCCACTCTGATATAGCGATATTAGCCCCCTGCTCTCCAGGAAGTAAGTTAGCCTCTCCATAATCTTACATACATGTGATGTTAAAGCTATTTGTCACGGTTGTCGTCGGTGAATGAGGACCAAAATGCAGCAGGTACGTGTATGCTCATTTTGAGATTTATTAACTTTCCAAAATGAATACAAAATAACAAACCACGAGAATGAACGCACAACCAACAAACAGTCTGGCAAAGCCTAGGGCTGAACACAGAACAATCACCCACAATTACAAACACAAACACACCCTCATATATGGAACTCTCAATCAAAGGCAGATAGACAACACCTGCCTTCAACTGAGAGTCCCAACCCCAATTAACCAGACATAGAAACAGACATACTAGACTAGACATAGAATAACTGAAAACCAAACAGTGCCCAAAAACCCCGGAATCCTTAAACCAAATGACCCTTCACCAAAACACACCACCCCGAATCACATAAAACGAATACCCTTTGTCACGCCCTGACCAAACTACAAAACAATTAACCTTATATACTGGCCAGGACGTGACAGTACCCCCCCCCTTAAAGGTGCTACCCCGGAAGCACCTTAACAAAAAAATAAAAATACCCCCAAACAATACCCAAAAGAAAAATTCCCCCTTACTAAAGGGATGGAAGGGAGGGTGGCTGCCGTCAACGACGGCACTGTGCTACACCCCCCCTCCCCAACCCACCTATTTTTGGAGGTGGCTCCGGCTCAGGCCGTTCCAGGCTGTCTGGGCAGTCTGGCAGCTCGGGACAGTCTGGGCAGTCTGGCAGCTCGGGACAGTCTGGCAACTCGGGACAGTCTGGGCAGTCTGGCCACTCGGGACAGTCTGGGCAGTCTGGCCACTCCGGCAGTTCAGCGCAGTCTGGCCACTCCGACGACTGTTGACTGACGGGCAGCTCCGACGACTGTTGACTGGCGGGCAGCTCCGACGACTGTTGACTGGCGGGCAGCTCCGACGACTGTTGACTGGCGGGCAGCTCCGACGACTGTTGACTGGCGGGCAGCTCCGACGACTGTTGACTGGCGGGCAGCTCCGATGACTGTTGACTGGCGGGCAGCTCCGACGACTGTTGACTGGCGGGCAGCTCCGACGACTGTTGACTGGCGTGCAGCTCCGACGACTGTTGACTGGCGAGGCTTGGTTTACGCACTTGCCGTTTAGTGCGGGGAGCGGGAACAGGACGAGTCGGACTGGGTGGACGCACTTCCGGGTCCGCACGAGAGACAGGAGCTGGAAACCCAGGGCTATGGAGGCGCACAGCCGGTCTAGATCTTACCTCCTGCACAACCCGCCTTGGCTGGATGGAACTAGTAGCCCTGTACGAGCGGAGTGCTCGTACAGGGCAGACTGGGCTGTGCAGGGGCCTGATGGTAGCCGTGCGTAGAGCGGGAGTTGGGTAGCCTGGTCCTCGGAGGCGTACCGGCGACCAGATGCGCTGCGCAGGCATCCTCCTACCAGCCTGGATGCCCGCTCTAGCACGGCACCTGCGAGGGGCTGGAATAACTCGCACCGGACTGTGCGTGCGTATGGGTGAGAGTGCGCTTCTCAGCAAAACATGGCGCTCCCCACCTCATACGCTCCTCCATATAACCACGGGTAGCTGGCTTCCGGCTCTTCCTTCGCCTAGCCAAACTACCCGTGTGCCCCCCCAAATTTTTTTATTGGGGGTGCCTCTCGTGCTTCTCCCTCAGCGCGTCTCTGGCCTCGTACCACCGCCTCTCTGCCTTGGCTGCTTCTATTTCCCACTGCGGGCGGCGATACTCCCCAGCCTGATGCCAAGGTCCGGCCCCGTCCAGAACTTCCTCCCAAGTCCACTTCTCCCGCCAGTCCAACTCGTAATTCCTCCGCTCCTTCCTCTGCTGCTTGGTCCTTTGGTGGTGGGTGATTCTGTCACGAGTTTCTTCGTCATCAGACGATATAACGAAATCATCATCGGAAAAGGTAGACCAATACGCAGCAGAGTCGATAGAGTTCATCTTGAACATTTAATGAAATTCAACACGACTACAAAAACAACAAACAAGAAAACGAACGATACACTGACAGTCTGCAAAGCAAAGCTCAACACAGCACAATCACCCACAAATCACACACACAAACACACCCTCATATATGGGACTCTCAATCAAAGGCAGATAGACAACACCTGCCTTCAACTGAGAGTCCCAACCCCAATTAACCAGACATAGAAACAGACATACTAGACTAGACATAGAATAACTGAAAACCAAACAGTGCCCAAAAACCCCGGAATACTTAAACCAAATGACCCTACACCAAAACACACCACCCCGAATCACATAAAACGAATACCCTCTGTCACGCCCTGACCAAACTACAAAACAATTAACCTTATATACTGGCCAGGACGTGACAGTACCCCCCCCCTTAAAGGTGCTACCCCGGAAGCACCTTAACAAAAAAATAAAAATACCCCCAAACAATACCCAAAAGAAAAATTCCCCCTTACTAAAGGGATGGAAGGGAGGGTGGCTGCCGTCAACGACGGCACTGTGCTACACCCCCCCTCCCCAACCCACCTATTTTTGGAGGTGGCTCCGGCTCAGGCCGTTCCAGGCTGTCTGGGCAGTCTGGCAGCTCGGGACAGTCTGGGCAGTCTGGCAGCTCGGGACAGTCTGGCAACTCGGGACAGTCTGGGCAGTCTGGCCACTCGGGACAGTCTGGGCAGTCTGGCCACTCCGGCAGTTCAGCGCAGTCTGGCCACTCCGACGACTGTTGACTGACGGGCAGCTCCGACGACTGTTGACTGGCGGGCAGCTCCGACGACTGTTGACTGGCGGGCAGCTCCGACGACTGTTGACTGGCGGGCAGCTCCGACGACTGTTGACTGGCGGGCAGCTCCGACGACTGTTGACTGGCGGGCAGCTCCGATGACTGTTGACTGGCGGGCAGCTCCGACGACTGTTGACTGGCGGGCAGCTCCGACGACTGTTGACTGGCGTGCAGCTCCGACGACTGTTGACTGGCGAGGCTTGGTTTACGCACTTGCCGTTTAGTGCGGGGAGCGGGAACAGGACGAGTCGGACTGGGTGGACGCACTTCCGGGTCCGCACGAGAGACAGGAGCTGGAAACCCAGGGCTATGGAGGCGCACAGCCGGTCTAGATCTTACCTCCTGCACAACCCGCCTTGGCTGGATGGAACTAGTAGCCCTGTACGAGCGGAGTGCTCGTACAGGGCAGACTGGGCTGTGCAGGGGCCTGATGGTAGCCGTGCGTAGAGCGGGAGTTGGGTAGCCTGGTCCTCGGAGGCGTACCGGCGACCAGATGCGCTGCGCAGGCATCCTCCTACCAGCCTGGATGCCCGCTCTAGCACGGCACCTGCGAGGGGCTGGAATAACTCGCACCGGACTGTGCGTGCGTATGGGTGAGAGTGCGCTTCTCAGCAAAACATGGCGCTCCCCACCTCATACGCTCCTCCATATAACCACGGGTAGCTGGCTTCCGGCTCTTCCTTCGCCTAGCCAAACTACCCGTGTGCCCCCCCAAAATTTTTTATTGGGGGTGCCTCTCGTGCTTCTCCCTCAGCGCGTCTCTGGCCTCGTACCACCGCCTCTCTGCCTTGGCTGCTTCTATTTCCCACTGCGGGCGGCGATACTCCCCAGCCTGATGCCAAGGTCCGGCCCCGTCCAGAACTTCCTCCCAAGTCCACTTCTCCCGCCAGTCCAACTCGTAATTCCTCCGCTCCTTCCTCTGCTGCTTGGTCCTTTGGTGGTGGGTGATTCTGTCACGAGTTTCTTCGTCATCAGACGATATAACGAAATCATCATCGGAAAAGGTAGACCAATACGCAGCAGAGTCGATAGAGTTCATCTTGAACATTTAATGAAATTCAACACGACTACAAAAACAACAAACAAGAAAACGAACGATACACTGACAGTCTGCAAAGCAAAGCTCAACACAGCACAATCACCCACAAATCACACACACAAACACACCCTCATATATGGGACTCTCAATCAAAGGCAGATAGACAACACCTGCCTTCAACTGAGAGTCCCAACCCCAATTAACCAGACATAGAAACAGACATACTAGACTAGACATAGAATAACTGAAAACCAAACAGTGCCCAAAAACCCCGGAATACTTAAACCAAATGACCCTACACCAAAACACACCACCCCGAATCACATAAAACGAATACCCTCTGTCACGCCCTGACCAAACTACAAAACAATTAACCTTATATACTGGCCAGGACGTGACACTATTGGCCAATAGCTTGTTGGCCTCATTGGGTCTTTCCTTGTCTTCCGGATTGGTACCACTACTGCTTCCTTCCAACTGCCTGGTAGTTTCCCCTCCTCCCACACTGTGTTTCACAACACTACCGACCCGTAGCACTCACGTCTGTAGCCATGAAGTGCTTTGAAAGGCTGGTCATGGCTCACATCAACACCATTATCCCAGAAACCCTAGACCCACTCCAATTTGCATACCGCCCTAACAGATCCACAGATGGTGTAATCTCTACTGCACTCCACACTGCCCTTTCCCACCTGGAAAAAAGGAACACCTATGTGAGAATGCTATTCATTGACTACAGCTCAGCGTTCAACACCATAGTGCCCTCAAAGCTCATCAATAAGCTAAGGACCCTGGGACTAAACACCTCCCTCTGCAACTGGATCCTGGACTTCCTGACGGCCCTCTCCCCTGCGTGCTCAGTCCCCTCCTGTACTCCCTGTTCACTCATGACTGCACGGCCAGGCACGACTCCAACACCATGATTAAGTTTGCCGATGACACAATAGTGGTAGGCCTGATCACCGACAACGACGAGACAGCCTATAGGGAGGAGGTCAGAGATGTGGCCATGTGGTGCCAGGACAACAACCTCTCCCTCAATGTGATCAAGACAAAGGAGATGATTGTGGACTACAGGAAAAAGGAGGACCGAGCACGCCCCCATTCTCATCGTCGGGGCTGAATTGGAGCAGGTTGAGAGCTTCAAGTTCCTTGGTGTCCACATCACCAACAAACTAACATGGTCCAAGCACACCAGGACAGTTGTGAAGAGGGCACAACAAAACCTATTTCCCTTCAGGACACTAAAAAGATTTGGCATGGGTCCTCAGATCCTCAAAAGGTTCTACAGCTGCACCATCGAGAGCATCCTGACTGGTTGCATCACTGCCTGGTATGGCAACTGCTCGGCCTCCGACCGCAAGGCACTACAGAGGGTAGTGCGAACGGCCCAGTACATCACTGGGGCCAAGCTTCCTGCCATCCAGGACCTCTATACCAGGCGGTGTCAGAGGAAGGCCCTAAAAATTGTCAAAGACTCCAGCCACCCTAGTCATAGACTGTTCTCCCTTCTACCACACGGCAAGCGGTACCGGAGCACCAAGTCTTGGTCCAAAAGGCTTCTAAACAGCTTCTACCTTCTAAGACTCCTGAACATCTAATCAAATGGCTTCCCAGACTATTTGCATTGCCCCCCTCCTCCTCTTTTACACTTCTGCTACTCTCTGTTGTTATCATCTATGCATAGTCACTTTAATAACTCTGCCTACATGTACATACTACCTCGACTAACCGGTGTCCCCGCACATTGATTCTGTACCGGTACCCCCCTGTGTATAGTCTCGCTATTGGTATTTTACTGCTGCTCTTTAATTACTTGTTATGTTTATTTCTTATTCTTATTCATTTTTTTAAAACTGCATTGTTGGTTAGGGGCTTCATAAGTAAGCATTTCACTGTAAGGTCTACACCTGTTGTATTCGGCGCATGTGACCAATACAATTTGATTTGATTTTAAGTACTTTTGGGTGTCAGGGAAAATGTATGGAGTAAAAAGTACATTCTTTTCTTTAGGAATGTAGTGAAGTAAAAGTAAAAGTTGTGAAAAATATAAGTAGTAAAGTAAAGTACAGATACCCCCAAAAACGACTCAAGTAAAAATACCTTCAAGTGACTACTTAACTACTTTGCACCTTAGCTAGATACCAGAGTGAGGTCCAAGGCGAACTCTTTAATTGTGGCTACATCAATCCATCATTCAGGCACACCAGATCTTTCATTTCTATCAGATTTTCCATCACTTGGCCATTCCCCCCAAGTGGTGGACCACATTACCTTACTACTGTCCTGGCCTTCCACCCTCTCCAGCACTTCAAGGTCCAATATCTGACACGGATTATAGTAGTTCACTACCACTATCACCCCTCCTCTCAACCTCACCTCCACCACTACATATTCTTATTCTTGTTCAATACCTCTGCCTAGCACCCTGTATGGAAGTCCTTGCTTTATGAAGATGCCCCCCCCTCAGCCTCAGCATTCTTTCCACTCTCACTTGTTGCACCTCTACTGCCTGCTTCATAGCCTCACACCCACTATATGCCACACTATGAGCACGTGCTTGTCCTTCACGTAGCCGTCAAAGTATTATGACTACAGGTGGCATTCCCAAAAAGAATGGTCCATGCTGTCCGGGATTCTTAGGAAGTCCCAAGGATCCCAGATAGCACTGAGACAAGAGGAATTGTGCCTAGCTGATTAACTATAGTCTTCAGAGTTTTAGAACCACAGTTTTGTAATCTATTCTCTTTAAATGAACTCAGCGCTGAGAGACAAATCTCCCATATACACTACCGTTCAAAAGTTTGGGGTTACTTAGAAATGTCCTTGTTTTTTTTTTTAAAGCCAGCATCCCGGAGTCACCTCTTCACTGTTGACGTTGAGACTGGTGTTTTACGGGAACTATTTAAGGAAGCTGCCAGTTGAGGACTTGTGAGGCATCTGTTTCTCAAACTAGACACTCTAATGTACTTGTCCTCTTGTTCAGTTGTGCACCGGGGCCTCCCACTCCTCTTTCTATTCTGGTTAGATCCAGTTTGCACTGTTCTGTGAAGGGAGTAGTACACAGCGTTGTACCAGATCTTCAGTTTCTTGGCAATTTCTTGCATGGAATAGCCTTCATTTCTCAGAACAAGAATAGACTGACGAGTTTCCGAAGAAAGTACTTTGTTTCTGGCCATTTTGAGCCTGTAATCGAACCCAAAAATGCTGATGCTTCAGATACTCAACTAGTCTAAAGAAGGCCAGTTTTATTGCTTCTTTAGTCAGAACAACAGTTTTCAGCTGTGCTAACATAATTGCAAAAGGGTTTACTCATGATCAATTAGCCTTTTAAATTGATAAACTTGGATTAGCTAGCACAACGTGCCATTGGAACACATGAGGGATGCTTGCTGATAATGGGCCTCTGTACGCCTATGTTGATATTCCACAAAAAAATCTGCCGTTTCCAGCTACAATAGTCATTTACAACATTAACTATGTCTACACTGTATTTCTGATCAATTTTATGTTATTTTAAAGGACAAAAAATTAGCTTTTCTTTCAAAAACAAGGACATTTCTATGTGACCCCAAACTTCTGAACGGTAGTGTATATTATTTAACTTCTCCATTAATATAACAGATGGTAGGTCTTTCAAATGATATGAAATATGAAAATAAATACATTAGTCAATAACATGAATATTTAAGCAATAAGATCTAAGGGGGTGTGGTATATGGCCAACATACCACAGCTAAGAGCTGTTTTTATCCATGACGCAACGCAGAGTGCCAGGACACAGCCCTTAGCCATGGTATATTAGCCATATAACACAAACCCCCGAGGTGCCTTATTGCTATTATAAACTGGTTACCAACATAATTAGAGCAGTAGAAGTAAATATTTTGTCTTTCCAGTGGTATATGATCTGATATACCACAGCAGTCAGCCAATCAGTATTCAGGGCTCGATGCACCCAGTTTTTAAAATAGAGTAGAGCATTTCCTTTGTAGTCCATTTGGTTAGAACCGAAATTACTTTAATTTTTGCCTATCCCCTTACATCCCCAGAAACACAAGTGTTGAGAGGCACATGCTGGATAGAGAGCAATTTGGGGTTAAATGCCTTGATTAAAGGCACAACGACAGTGGTTTGTATAGGCTCATTCACTATCCACCTTTAGGGCTATATCTGGTAACTGACTAAGTCAGTGGTACTGACAGACATTTTTTTTCCACAATTCATGACACACTTGCCCACAAGTGAAGTGGTAGCCTAGTCCTAGTCCTAGTCGTGTGTGTGTCCTTTGTGTCGCATGAGGCAGGCTTAGGCTACATGTCATGATATCATTATCGAAAATGCCATACAGACATGTCACATTCTCTCATGTTTGCTCAAAACAAAAAGTAAAAACAATGGCCCATTCACTGATAGGCCTAATTGAAAAATACACCACCTTATTCCTAATTCTTCTTTCTAATATGGTGAATATGCTAACTTGTTACGTTCGTTGTAAGAAGGAGACCAAGGTGCAGCGTGGTAAGCGTACATCTTTCTTTTATTAGATGAACACCAACAAAACAACAAAATACAAAAACCGAACGTAACGTTCTGCAGGCTTCACAGCAGCTATACAAAAACAAGATCCCACAATCACAGGTAGGAAAAAGGCCTGCCTAAGTATGATCCCCAATCAGAGACAACGATAAACAGCTGCCTCTGATTGGGAACCATACTAGGCCAACAAAGAAATAGAAACATAGATATGCCCACCCAAGTCACACCCTGACCTAACAAAATAGAGAATAAAAAAGGCTCTCTAAGGTCAGGGCGTGACAGTACCCCCCCCCCCCCCAAAGGTGCGGACTCCGGCCGCAAACCTGAACCTATGGGGGGGGGGGTCCGGGTGGGCATCTCCTCTCGGTGGAGGCTCCGGTGCGGGACGCAGACCCCACTCTGCTTGAGGCTCCCCCCACTTTCGTGGAACCAGACCGTGGATTGTCGCTGGAGGAACCGGACCATAGATCGTCACCGGAGGCTCTGGACTGGGAACCCCCGCTGGAGGCTCTGAACTGCCGACCATCGCTCGAGGCTCTGGACTGCAGACCGTCGCTGGAGGCTCTGGACTGCAGACCGTCACTGGAGACGCCGGGCCTTGGCTCATCACTGGAGGCTCCGGGCCATGGATCACCACTGGAGGCTTCGGCCATGGATCACCACTGGTGACTTCATGGCATGGATCATCACTGGAGGCATCGGGCCATGGATCATCACTGGAGGAGTTGGGCCATGGATCATCACTGGAGGCGTCGGGCCATGGATCATCAACGGAGGCTTCGGGCCATGGATCATTACTGGAGGCTTTGTGCGTGGAGCCGGCACAAGGCGTACCAGGCTGGGGAGATGCACTGGAGGCTGGGTGCGTGGAGCAGGCACAGGGCATACCAGGCTGGAGAGACGCACTGGAGGTCGAGTGAGTGGAGCAGGCACAGGTCGTACCGGGCTGGGGAGACGCACTGGAGACCGGGTGCGCGGAGCTGGCACAGGATATACTGGGCCGGGGAGGCGCACTGGAGGTCTGGAGCGCACAACCCGTCCTGGCTGAATGCTCACTGTAGCCCGGCAAGTGCGGGGCACTGGCACAGGACGCACTGGGCTGTGAAGGCGCACTGGCGACACAGTGCGTAGAGCCGGCGCAGGATATCCTGGACCGAGGAGGCGTACTGGAGACCAGGAGCGCTGAGCCGGCACAACCCGTCCTGGCTGGATGCTCACTTTCGCACGGCAAGTGCGAAGAGCTGGCACAGAACGCACCGGGCTGTGGATGCGCACTGGAGACACATTGCGTATCTCTGCAAAGCATGGTGTCTGAAACGTGACCAACTCCTCATTGTAATTACAGGGAGTTGGTTCTTGTTCCCACCTTTGCTCCGCTCGCCACCCTGTGTGCCCCCCCCAAAAAAAAATGTTTGAGGCTGCCTCTCGGGCTTCCGTCGTCTCCTTGATTCCTGTTTTCCTCACCGTTCCTCTCTCGCTGCCTCTGTCTGCTCCCATGGCCGGCGATCCATTCTGGCCTGGATCTCTTCCCACGTCCAGGATCCCTTACCGTCCAGGATATCCTCCCATGTCCAGGATGTCGGCTCCTCCTGGCCATGCTGCTTGGTCCTTTGGTGGTGGGATCTTCTGTTACGTTCGTCGTAAGAAGGAGTCCAAGGTGCAGCGTGGTAAGCGTACATCTTTCTTTTATTAGATGAACACCAACAAAACAACAAAATACAAAAACTGAACGTAACGTTCTGCAGGCTTCACAGCAGCTATACAAAAACAAGATCCCACAATCACAGGTAGGAAAAAGGCCTGCCTAAGTATGATCCCCAATCAGAGACAACGATAAACAGCTGCCTCTGATTGGGAACCATACTAGGCCAACAAAGAAATAGAAACATAGATATGCCCACCCAAGTCACACCCTGACCTAACAAAATAGAGAATAAAAAAAGCTCTCTAAGGTCAGGGCGTGACATAACTGAAGAATAACCTATTGTCCATGAACATATTTAAGATCAGTTGCATAGAATTAAAAGCTATAGCCTGGGAGATCAAACCTGGACATACAGTGCATTCAGAATGTATTCAAACCCCTTCACTTTTTTCACATTTTGTTATGTTACAGCCTTATTCTAAAATGTATTAAATTGTTTTTTCCCCTTATCAATCTACACACAATACCCCATAATGACAAAGCAAAAACAGGTTTAGACATTTTTGCAAATATATTACAATTTAAACTGAAATATCACATTTACATTAGTATTCAGACCCTTTACTCAGTACTTTGTTGAAGCAGCTTTGGCAGCGATTACAGCCTTGAGTCTTCTTGGCTATGACACTACAAGCTTGGCACACCTGTATTTGGAGAGTTTCTCCCTTTCTTCTCTGCAGATCCTCTCAAGCTCTGTCAGGTTATATGGGGAGCATCGCTGCACAGCTATTTTCAGGTCTCTCCAGAGATGTTCGATCGGGTTCAAGTCCAGGCTCTGGATGGGCCACTCAAGGACATTCAGAGTTCAATCTTGGTTTCATCAGACCAGAGAATCTTGTTTCCCTTGGCAAACTCCAAACAGGCTGTCATGTGCATTTTACTAAGGAGTGGCTTCCTTCTAGCCACTTTACCATAAAGGCCTGATTGGTGGAGTGCTACAGAGATGGTTGTCCTTTTGGAAGGTTCTCCCATCTCCATAAAGGAACTCTGGAGAGCTGTCAGAATGACCATTGGGTTCTTGGTCTTCTCCCTAACCAAGGCCCTTTTCCCACAATTGCTCAGGATGCTCAATATGTCTGCAGCATTGAAGGTCCCCAAGACCACAGTGGCCTCCATCATTCTTAAATGGAAGAAGTGTGGAACCACCAAGACTCTTCCTAGAGCTTGGAAGAGTAACTCTGGAGCGCTGTCAGAGTTACCATCGGGTTCTTGGTCACCTCCCTAACAGTTGACATGCACTGTCAACTGTAGAACTTTATATAGACAGGTGTGCCTTTCCAAATCATGTCCAATCAATTGAATTTACCACAGGTGGACTCCAATCATGTTGTAGAAACATCTCAAGGATGATCAATGGAAACAGGATGCACCTGAGCTCAAGTTCGAGTCTCATAGCAAAGGGTCTGAATACTTATGTAAATAAGGTATATTTGAAAAAAATATGTATATATATACATTTGCAAACATTTCTAAAAGACTGTTTTCACTTTGTCATTATGGGGTATTGTGTATAGATTGATGATGATTTTTTTTTTATTCAATCCATTTTAGAATAAGTCTATAACGTAACAAAATGTGGAAAAAGTCAAGGGGTCTGACTACTTTCCGAATGCACTGTTTACCTGAATGCATGGAAGTCGTTTCAGGTTGGAATCCTGAGCCTGCATTGCTTTGGATTGTTAGTGAGCGGCAAGGTCAGGTAATGTTGCCTCTCAGTGCAATGCAAATGGGAACTTTTTCCCTAATAAAACAAAGTTGAACATTTTGCCAAGATGTTCGCAGTTGACTCGTATATGCAGAAGAATATTGTTTCATCATAGCCTATTTGGCTACACGGGTCAACAGGTAGACCTTCTCAATTCTGTCCACAAGAGGGGGTGGCTGTCCTAAAGATTTAGGCTATAGCCTTCCTAGCCTACATGCATAACCCTGCGTGCAAGCCTACAGCCCTGAGGCTATAGATGAGTTTTCCTACATTTACAACTCACCATTATGGTAAGATCCTTGGTCAAAGGCAAATAAATAAAACCCCAATCTTCGTTTTATAAAGAGAAAAAAAATGAAACCGATGATTATTATTATTATGAAAATACTTCCCCTTACCATCACGGGAATCGTTTAGCCCATGTATGTCCATTTCTAAATAATGCAATATATGGAATTCCTTTTTCTTAAACATGTCAGACACAATATGACATATACACAGTTTCATTTTATTGTCATTATTTTCTTTTCATAACTTACATTATTTAGTATGTGCACCTGCTTAACAATGTAGCCTATACGTGTCAAAGACGTTCGTTTTTTTGCCAAACTTTCAGTGTTGGGGAAGCTAGTCAGAAAATATAGTTTACCAAGCTACCAATTACTTAAGTTAAGCTACACTAAAGCTACCCTTAAGATAAATATATTTTACTTAACTGAAGTTACTTTGAAAAAGTAATTCGCTACATCCATCCTACTTTGTGAAAAACTATCATATGTAAATCTGAAATGCATGTCATGCACTACAAATTGCAAGAAGTGACCACATTGGGGTTAACAAAATGTGTAATTTAGCCTATTAAACACAACGATGTTTCAAGTCAGACTTAAACCGATGTGTTGGCAAAAAAAGGAAATTATTGCCTACTTCAACCATATTTTATTTTAGCAAAAAAGTAGTGTGTAGTTCCAGTAGTTAGCTACACCGCTATATGGCACAAAATAATAAGTCATTAACTACTTAAAACACTACCTAGATTTGAATGTAGATCAACTACCACCAAGCTTATGCAAAATGTAGTTAACTAGTTCAACTACATGAAATTCGCTATTCCCCAACACTGAAAACTTTGCATATACACAAATGTTGGCAAATCATGTAACTTTAGCAAGGGCATCATACAAAATGGGGTAGGCTACCACACTCATCACAACAAAAAATAATTTGTATATAGTCTTCAATTATCTCTTAAATTATGTGTGTTACAATTTCAAATAAATATTGACATTTTACAGTAATCCTGAGATTTAAAGAAAACAACAGTATAATGACATTATAATGTAAAATTCAAGGAAAATATGTACTAATAGAATGGTTCTGTAAGGCGCTCTGGATAAGAGCGTCTGCTAAATGACTCAAATGTAAATGTCCACAACATCTTCTAAACTCGCACGTTTATTTCCAGATTTGAGCAAATAAGCGTAAAGGCGCAACGGTTGGCGTTTTAGCGCCGGAACTTTTTAGTGAGTTTCGCCCGTGACGAGAGTGACAGGGGATTTGGAGCCAGAAAGATCATGTAGTTTTCGGATGTGCTTTTTCAGGTCAAAGTTCCGGCAGAATCCCTTGCCGCAAGTCGGGCACGTGAATGGCTTCTTGTCATTGTGCGTGTGCATGTGGAACGTCAGGTTGTACACTTGGTGGAAGGCCTTGTTGCAGATGTTGCACTTGAACTGTTTCTCGCCGCTATGCGTCAATTTGTGGTTCTTGTAGTTACCTTGAAAAGCAATGTAAAAAAGAAAGTGGATGTCAACAATATTGTAAAGAGTCAGTGCCACAGTTAGTTGTCAATTCCGTTTTAAGCCAAGTCATCCATTAAGGCATACATTCATTGTATATTTAGTCTGAGTTGAAATGAGCAACATACATTTAGTTCTGAACGGAATCAATATATTTTTCTCAAAGCAGAATAAATCATATTATATCCAGATATTGCAAAGAAATAATCGCATAATAGAAATAATCACATAATCCAAAAGACTTGAATAGATAAACATTCTTTCTCACCTTTCTGATGAAATCCTTTACCGCAGAACTCACAGATGAAGGGTTTGTAACCTGCATGGATTCGTGTGTGTGTGTTAAGAGTTGAACTCCGGTTGAACGCTTTTCCACACTGGTTGCATTTATGAGGCTTTTCCTGTGAAGGGCATATGTAGAAATTAATGTGATTTTAGAAACATATTATTTGGGATCCAACGAAAACTGTACAGTAAAATTGGTAAATAGAATAAACTACGCTATTTACTTTTCAATAAGATTGTGTATATAGGACTACAAGTGAACGTTAAAAATACTATACAGTTCAACACCAGACCACAATATGAATATAGCCTGAAATACAATCATCGCATTGGTGCGTTGTTCTAAAACATTTTCCAAAGATGTAGCCCTATTTTGTGGTTTTTCTATAGCTTAAACAAATAGAACATCGCGTGATTGTGAACGGCTTTGGGTATGATGATGATGATGATGATGATTGAATAGAATACCTGAGTATGAATAATTTTGTGGCGACAAAGGGTGCTTGCTTGTCGAAATCCCTTGCCGCATACTTTGCAGACGAATGGTCTCGCTCCGGTGTGCACGGGCATGTGGCGCGTTAAATTGTAGTGGGCATTGAACACCTGTGAATAGAAATATATATAATTATAAAATTAACATTTTTTTAAAAATCAAGCAGGCCCGTAAGGCAGAGACCACCACATGTACGAAATGTATGTTCTTACCTTTCCGCAAACCTCGCAGGTGAATACTTTGGGTTTGCCGCTTGCGCAAGCACTGTTCAATTTGGAAGAGCCCTTGAATAGTTTGTCGGATAGAATCTGTGCGCTCTCTTTCATGTAGTGATGGAGTTGAGTTTGGGAAATGTCTTTAAATGCAACTCCGGATGGATATCTGTCTGTGCAGTGAGACACTTTATTTTTCTCCGCGAGAAAAGCTCTCTGGCGCGCATGTTGCAGCGGAGTGTTGAGAAAGTAGGAGGCCATGGGGTGGATGTTTACGATGCTGGCCGGGGGTGGGCACGCACTCTCCCCGCAGTTCAGGTAGCACACGGCCCCCATGGCATGAAAAGACGACTGGTTCACCACCCGCGGTCGAAAGAGTTTGTATTGTCCCACCGACGGGCTCACATCTGGTTGTTCGTTCTTATAGTTCAAACCAATGCCCACCAACTCATTTGAATTATAGGAGGAAGCCTCAAATTGACTCGTATCTAATCCATTCATATTTAGTTTATGACCCGGTTCGTATGCCAGTGGCACGAATGGTATCATGCAATGTAGTGATGAAGTCATGTTGAGTGCTTGCTTCGGGTCTGCTTCAGGCCTACCCACCGGAGTGTGATGGAACAGGTTGGGGAAAGGTATCGACTTTGGCTCGGGCGTCCTGGCCATAATCCGTTCGATCGAAAAAGCGAGAGGCTTGGTGGGGGTGATCATCTTTCCGCCTGCAGTCAAGTTTTCAGAAGCCGAGGGGGAGCCGAAAATTCCCGCTGAGTGGTAGAGCGCACTGTCCATGACTTTCAAAACGACACCTTTTGGAAAGCCGGCGTTAGAGCTCCTTTTGTAGATACCTTTGATTCCTTCTCACTGCCCCGCTAGAAAGGACATCATTCGGCGCACTCTGGGTCGACGCAAGCCCCCTCACTGTTCTCGTTTACGTTGATTCTGGACAATCAGCACTTATGTCTTGCGGGACTGCTCAATATGTCGTGTTGAGTCAATTGCGCAGCCAAAACCTCACCAATCGTTACCATCTAAGAAGAAAAAGTAGATAATTGCTAAATTCTCTTCCATCAATTCTCCACTTGTGGCCCCTCTACTACTGCTATGGGTGCGTGTGTCACCCGCGTCGCGAATGAGGTGTTCTTTAGTGGCCAGTCTTGTTCAACTGTAAAGTGTTTGGCAAATCTGAGGTCCCCTTGTGGCTTCATGTGACATCATTTGAAATCGCACAAGACGACGGGCGCTGTGTGGGGTCAGAGGATGTCAGCATTTGACTTTTTTTTTCGCTCATCATATACAGTATGTGTGGTTAGCTGTATGCTATTTTACGCATGCAACAATATAAAATAATAGGCATTGGTTTTACGAATGGGTGATTGCAATATTGGCCTATCCATATTATGCTAATCATATAGGCTATTCAAGGACATGTATTTAATAATAGATTAGCCAGTAGTATAGTTATACTCTCTATAGGCCTACTATACCTCAATAGTTCATACATCCAAATAAAACATTTGGTTTCCAAACCTCTATAGCAATTCACTAATAAGACAAACTACTATTAAGAACACATTACTATCTAATCTTAATTATAGTCGATCAATTTTGATAAAAGGCTAAGATATAACGCTACATGCTGTGATCAAGGGCCTTTGGCGCTTGTCTTAAATTATAGGCCTTTACATTTTGGGTATTGAATATAGACTTCAGTATTTACATAAAACACAAAGTTAATTTAAGTAGAACTATTCATTTTTTAGGCAGTCTGCCAGTATACACGAGGGAGCTCAAGGTGAGAACCATAGAGATCTTATTAAATTAATAATTGTTCTAATTCTATGGTGAGAACGGTGTCCCATGTGTTATACCAAACCCACCAAAGCCGGTGGGACTGCGGTGAGTGCACGCGGTGAGTGGTGAGCTCCGTAAGTGCCTCAAGGACTATAGAGAGTTTGAGCAATCAAGAGAGGTGTACCCTACTTTGTATCAGAGCAATGACTACTCTAGCAAATATAGAGTAATGAAAGCTTGTACCCTGTTCCGGGCGAAGTCACATTGGTAATACGGTGGAACGTTTCATCTGGGCGTATCCAGACGGATGCTCAATGACAATCATGACAATAAGAAAAGGTAAATATGCGCATTGATTGAACATTTCTTCAGTTACAGCAACCTTTATTCAGACTTAGGTCTACAGTGTTTGATTTCTTTCAGTTGAAATGCAAAAATATAGGCTACATTGAGAAATGAATGATGGAGTTTCACCGACTATAAAGAGATCGGCCTATAAATAGATATACAATAATATTGACGTTGTTTTTTCTTCTAATTTAAGTAGCACTAAAAGTAATAATACATTATTATTAATAATGGTATTGTATAATTATTGGAGTAATGATTAGTGTTATTAAAAATATATACAATATTGTCGAAATTCATAAGTGACTATATTTGAAGTTGATTTCTTGGTTAAAATGCTAGCTGTTTGGTATTAAATAGCCTATAGCTTTAAGAATTTAGCGGGATGCATTCTCGCTGCTCGAATTTCTTTCTGTTGAAGATTTTGGAGATCTGACTGAAACCCATATGGCTTGCTGTTCATTAATGCGGTGGGATTTAGACCCATACATCTTTCATAGAATTATAAATGATGTGTCATCAGTTGAATGACGTTAAAATCTTGTTTAATTACACCAAGTTTTGGTTTACATTTGCGTTAATCCCTTGTGTTTTATTTTCCTTCAATTCTTAGTCTATGGCATGAAGAGAATACGATACTGCTCACTTCTATTGCAAGGATCATTTAGGTAAATCAATGACGCAGCTCAGGTATAAACAGTGATGCATAATAATATACTAATAATAATACTACTAACAATAATAACAACAAGTATAATAACAGTCTAAGTATAGCCGATAAATGTTTTCAGCCAATAGGCCTACATGGTTTACCATTATCTTTAGGCCTATTACTAATCTCAATACATAAGTATGATCAAAAATAGCATATATAATTAGATATTATTTACCTTTCCTGTTAAGCTAAACGTTACTGAATCATTGCTAAAATAAATGACACTTCACCAATATAATGTAAGGTTAGATCTATATGCTGAAAGCCAAATTATTATCAGATGTGTAACGAAAATCAATAGGCATAACTGCAGGAGTACCTTTCTTTTAATTTGGGAAAGAATCGTTTCTGTTGTGAAAATGCTCCGGACCAAAACTAGCCTATAGGCCTAATTAAAAAATCATAAGAAGCTCCTTCAGTAGACTCCTATTTTGAAAATGAACCCATATTCCTTATAGTCCTTCCTATAATGTAGTAGTGTAGCCCAATTCACATTGTCTTATGATTCTTTTTAGCAAAGACTTAAGCCTTCACAAATTATAATACTGCCTCAATCATAAACTAACCGACCATTAACTAATGTGTAATTAGATTCTGTCAGTAATGAATAGCCTACATATGGGGATATTCTGATTGGTTAAGTCCACGGCAGAACGACGTGATGCTAGCGTCGACATAGACGGACAGCTGGACGTGGGCAGAGGTTGCCTGATGCTCAATTCTCCCCATCACTTGCATTTATTTTGAAAAGATGTAAACTCAACGAAAACACAATGTGTGTGTGTCATGTTGTATAGTCTGCCCATGATAAAATTTAACAGATGATTAGTTGAAATTAGGTTGTCATGTCTCAATAAATTCACCAGTTCTGAAATTCAGATCATTTTGAGAACAAAACAAAATGGCTATTAGCCTTTATTCAATATTAAGCCAACACATGACAGTCAAAGTCGAGATCAAGATGGAGTCTATACTAACAAAACTATAAACTGTTGGCAAATAGAACTTCACAATTTGTATATTAGGTAATGGTATATGATTTTTGAAATACATAACTTAAATGTTTATATATTTTGCATTACTCAATTGTTTGTTTTTGTTGTGATTTAAGTATTTTAGCAAATAGCTTTAAATATGTGTAGCTCCATTTATTAACTTGAGAGTGTTAGATTCCCCCAGCTCTGTCCATCACCTTAACAATAACAGGGCCCTTATTACAGACTGGGCTGTTAATATAGTTTATGGAGAAATTCAGGACACCATGATTGCTTTAAAAACACTTTAATTCTAACACTTAGAACATTCACACCTGAATAAAAACAGGTGCACAGAAGACAATAGAAATATATTTCCTATATTTTTCCCATTTGTTTTGTCTTTGAACTCCACTGACATAAACCCATTGAAGTATTACAGTTAAGACATCAATTCAGATTCAAAACATAATGCACTCTGTCAATCAGCTTTAGCCTATTGGACACAGCTTTGAATGTATATTGTGGATAAGAGCGTCTGCTAAATGACGTAAATGTAAATGTGTCCAACTCTTGTGAAGGATAACACACTCGAGCATAGCCTAAATACATTAAATGACAATGTAGCACTTTAGCCAATGCATTACATTCATACAGTAGAGCATAAACATATGTATATTGGCTGTATCATCGCTCTTTCAGGGTGATTATGTAAGAACAACCTCAATGTCCTCATAAGCACCCTGTACTCATAATGTCCTCATAATGCCCTTTGTACATTTACCACAGAATGGACCTGCAATTGGCGAGACCTCTGTAACCTGTTTCAATTGGCATGATTGTATCTAGGTAACCATAAGAGCACAACTTGTTTCTTTTTTCTTGATCTACATCACTATTAAAATAAAGTACAAAGAAACCAACAAACAAATGAAATAAACAAGCGGAAACTGCACTGAAGGCTACCAGTTGGTGACCACTGAGCTGTACTGACATCATTATCATTATGGCTGTGAAGGTAGCCACTACTGGAGTAAGTGGGGGAGGGGGGGATCACAACGATGGATGTTTTCATCATAGACTTAAGTGTGTTTTACAAGCCCTCCATCTCCTTCTGTTGCACACACACACACACACACACACACACACACACGTAATCTCCACCCCTTCCATCTCCTGTACACATACATGCACACTTCCCATTCCAGTCTATATGCGAGGGCCACCAGACTTGGTGCTATAGGGAGAGGTTCACCCATCCTCCTCATCACTGTCCCTCATGGTGATGCCTTGGAGACCGTCGCCGGTCTTAACCGCCATGGTGGCCTCCTCTACGGTGAGGCGGTTGTAGACGGTCTCATAGCTCTTGTTGTTCAGGGTTCCATCCAGGACTCCTTGGAGCCGGAAGTCTCGGTAGGTCTTCTGTGGGTGAAACCAAACAGAAAAGCACAGAACATGGAGACGTCTCTCAATGGGAAACCGAGACTGAGTGTGAATGGTCAGAACAGAATAGACTGTCAGGTTTGAATGGTGGAACAATAGCCTGTTGTGTGCTGAATAGTGGAACTGAACAGATTTGGACAAAGGCAAGATTCAAGGCCACTGTGGTCTTCTTCAATAGGTCCATCCAAATTGGGCTCCAATGTTTGAGTGCACTCAATCTAGGTGCCAATAACTGTTCATATTTAAAATGTAAATATTCTTTTTTTGACCAGGGAGTCATACTGAGACCAAGGTCTTTTTTTTACAGATGAGCCCTGAATTACATAAATTACACAAAATAATGAAACATCACATTTAACAACATTTTGAAGATTGTTCCACAAATTCAGTGCAAAAAAAATGTAATTGGATTTAACTAACTCAGTAGAGAGCAGTTATCCATCCCTGAGACCAGGTGTGGTAACTCATATCTCTAAAGGTTAGTAATGACAGGTACAGTGGGAGTTTTGTAAAAAGGCTTTATACAGTGCATTCGGGAAAGTAGTCAGTAACAAAATGTGGAAAAAGTCAAGGGGACTGAATACTTTCCGAATGCACTGTAATTGAAAACATAGCAATGTATCAACCTACGTGACATCAAAGAGGGCCAACCAACTTTCTGGTAGAGAATGCAGTGAGGAGTACTGTTGGGGGGGGGGGGGGGGGGGGCTCAGTCGGGGTCTCTACTTACTGCTCAGAGTAGGATACACAATTCCATCCAATTGGCAACAGATTTTCATGCGAATATTAAAAAATCTGCATAAACAAAAAAATTCTCATTTTCCCACCATTGGTGTTTTCACTAAACAGAGTCAGTGAGTGATGATGCACTGTGAAAACCCTGCTCTAGCCAACAGCTCACAGATATAGTGCGGGTAGGCTGTGCGGGTAGGCTGTGCGGGTAGGCTAGTCTATAAAATTGGATTATTAATGGAAATAATATTTTTATTTGTCAAACGGCAGTCAAGCATCAATCATATCACCAAAAATAAGACCCTCGATACTTACTGGAAAGGAGCATGAAGCTCATCACCGTGAACTTTTACCACCCGTTGAAGTTCATCATAACCTATGTCATCTGTAGCCTAATAGACTGCATGGTTTCTCAAGTCAGTGGGAGGACAACACACCATATCATCGTGACTCCAAGTTTACGTAGATTCTATCGTTATTATATCAATATTTATAAATCAATATTTCCACCACCATTTCTCGTATAATTAATTTTACCGACACAAAAAGATCTCACCATGTCGAATGAACAAATGATCTGTCTGCATTTATAAACTGTACTGAAACTACCTGGTTTCCATCACAGGTGTTGTTATTTAAGTTAGTCTAGCCAGCTATCTAAACTTGTAGTAATCCTGGCCCGAATACCAAACGGGCACACATGGCCCCCATTGATTTTGTTAGTCACTCTCACTCAGTTATCATTAACATGACGTAAGTCATGGCAAAATGTTTAGAATGGCAGGTAATTCGTTTTAAAACTGCAAAAATGACTCTCCACCCCATGGCAAAATGTTTAGAACTGCTTAAAACTTACTTTAATAAAACTGCAACATGTTCTCTCCACCCCATGGCAAAATGTGTTGAGTTGCAGGAAATTAACTTTCTCTCTGCGCTCAAAAGGGGGGCGAATAAAGTGTTTTGCCTGCTTAAAGTCCCCAAAAGGCTAGGGCCGGCCCTGAATCAGTTAGCCATCCAAGGCAGGGCCCCCTAGTTACCCACGTGGGCCCCCTACCTCCTTTCTTCCCCCATCTGATGATTAGCAGAGCGGCAGCACTCTGTCTACACTCATTGAGAGCGGGCTCCTGAGTCCTCCTGTGGTTGGAGGTTGCAGTCAAATATATATCTTTTTTATACTACTTATTTAATACACTGAGTGTATAAAACATTAGGAACCCCTGCTCTTTTCATGACATAAACAGACCAGGTGAAAGCTATGAAACCCTCATTGATGTCACTTGTTAAATCCACTTCAAATCAGTGTAGATGAAGGGAAGGAGACAGGTTAAAGAAGAATTTGTAAGCCTTGAGACATGGAATGTGTATGTGTGCCATTCAGAGGGTGAATGGGCAAGACAAACGATTTAAGTGCCTTTGAACGGGGTATAGTAGTGCCAGGCACACCGGTTGGTGTCAAGAACTGCAACTTTTCACGCTATACAGTTTCCCGTGTGTATCAATAATGGTCCACCACCCAAATGACATCCAGCCAACTTGACACAACTGTGGGAGGCATTGGAGTCAACATTGGCCAGCTTCCCTGTGGAACACTTTTGACGCCTTGTAGAGTCCATGCACCGAAGAATTGAGGCTATTCTGAGAGCAAAAGGAGGTGCAACTCAATATTAGGAAGGTGTTCCTAATGTTTTCTACACTCAGTGTACCTACTGTATATATTTCCTTATTTATTTATTTTAGGGCCCCCTAGGCTTCAGCCCATTTAAGCCTCTGCATTAATCTGGCGCTGACTAGACTAAATGTTCAGAATCAGATATATAAAAAATAAAGCATTTCGTTTCCCAAGTAATTATTAATAACATTATTCACAAAGCACATGATTCCATATACCTCATGTCCAACATGAAAAATGACAGTCTCGATTAGGGCTACAGCTTACTGTGAATGTTGACAGTGTACACTCACACCACAACAATGCGCGTTACCTTGACAATCTTGATGAGTGTTTTCAGCTGGTACATGTGGAGCTGAAGGTCCAGTCTGTCTGTCAGCCACGCACACACCCCCTTCATGGAGCTGGTGTACCATTGCTGTGCACGCACACACACACACACACACACACACACACGCACACACACACACACACAAATAGTCAGCATATACTATTTGAACTGAGGTACACATCTGTCATAAGGCAAATATGTGGTTGTAAGAATAAACCATGAAGTAACAGAAGATATAAGTAACAATGCTATGTTAGCGAATGTAATTTAGGTAAGCTAGATGGCTAGGGATATGCTAACGGTTGTCTGGAATGTGTTAAGTGTTGTTATTACAACAGGAAATAGCAGGGGCGCAACTTTGGTTAAATAAGTGGGTGGGACATTATATATATATATATATATATATATATATATATATATATATATATATATATATATATATATATATATATATATATATATATATACATACACAGTACCAGTCAAAAGTTTGGACACGCCAACTCATTCAAGGGTTTTTCTTTATTTTTCCAATTTTCTACATTGTAGAATAATAGTGAAGACATCAAAACTATGAAACAACACACATGGAATCATGTAGTAACCAAAAAAGGGTTATATATATTTTATACATGACAAGAAAAAGTACGTGAATCCATTAGAATTACCTGGATTTCTGAATAAATTGGTCATCAAATTTGATCTGATCTTCCTCTAAGTCACAACAATAGGCAAACATAGTGTGTTTAAACTAATAACCAACAAATTATTGTATTTTTCTTGTCTATATTGAATACGTCATTTAAACATTCCCAGTGTAGGTTGGAATAAGTATGTGAACCCCTAGGCTAATGACTTCTCCGAAAGCTAATTGGAGTCAGATAACCTGGGGTCCAATCAATGAGACAAGATTGGAGATGTTGGTTCGAGCTGCCTTGCCCTATAAAAAAACTCACAAAATTTGAGTTTACTAATCACAAGAAGCATTGCCTGATGTGAACCATGCCTCGAACAAAAGCGATCTCAGAAGACCTAAGATTAATAATTATTGGCTTGCATAAAGGTGGAAAGGTTTACAAAAGTATCTCTAAAAGCCTTGATGTTCATCAGTCCATGGTAAGACAAATTGTCTATAAATGGAGAAAGTTCATCACTGTTGCTACTCTCCCTAGGAGTAGCCGTCCTGCAAAGATGACTGTACGAGCACAGCACAGAATGCTCAATGAAGTTAAAAAGAATCCTACTGTCAGCTGAAGACTTACAGAAATCTCTGGAACATGCTAACATCTCTGTTGAAGAGTCTATGATACGTAAAACACTTAACAAGAATGGTGTTCATGGGAGGACACCACGGAAGAAGCCGCTGCTGTCCAAAAAAAAACATTGCTGCACGTCTGAAGTTTGCAAAAGTGCACCTGGATGTTCCACAGCGCTACTGGCAAAATATTCTGTAGACAGATGAAACTACAGCTGAGTTGTTTGGAAGGAACACACTACACTATATGTGGAGAAAAAAGGCACAGCACACCAACATCAAAATGTAATCCAAACTGGAAAGTATGGTTGAGGGAGCATCATGGTTTGGGGCTGCTTTACAGCCTCAGGGCCTGGACAGCTTGTTATCATCGCCAGAAAAATGAATTCGCAAGTTTATAAAGACATTTTGCAGGAGAATGTTAGGCTATCTGTCAGCCAACTGAAGCTCAGCAGAAGTTGGGTGATGCAACAGGACAACGACCCAAAACACAGAGGTAAATCAACAACAGAATGGCTTCAACAGAAGAAAATACGACTTCTGGAGTGGCCCAGTCAGAGTCCTGACCTCAACCTGATTGAGATGCTGTGGCATGACCTTGAGAGCTGTTCACTCCAGACATCCTAAGAATATTGCTGATCTGAAGCAGTTTTGTACAGAGGAATGGTCTCAAATTCCTCCTGACTACAGAAAACAATTGGTTGAGGTTATTGCTGCCAGAGGGTCAACCAGTTATTAAATACAAGGGTTCACATACTTTTCCACCCTAAACTGTGAATGTTGACAAGGTGTTCTCAATAAAGACATGAAAATGTATAACTGTTAGTGTGTTATTAGTTTAAGCAGACTGTGTTCGTCTATTGCTTTGACCTAGATGAAGATCAGATCAAATTTTATGACCGATTTTTGCAGAAATCCAGGTATTAACAAAAGGGTTCACATCCTATACTATCTATACACCTGTACTATCTATATGCTATACTATCTACACCTTTAAAATCTATACACCTATACTATCTACTGTATACACCTATACTATCTATACCCATATACTATCTATGTGCCATACTATCTAATCACCTATACTATCTACTGTAAAAACCTATACCATCTATTGTAAAAACCTATACCATTTATTGTAAAAACCTATACTATCTACACACCTATACTATCTATACACCTAGACAATCTATATTATCTAATGTATTCACCAATGCTATCTAAACACCTATATTATCTATTGTATACACCTATACTAACTATATACCTATACTATAGACACTATCTACCTGTAAACACCTATACTATCTACAGTAAACACCTATACTATCTACAGTAAACACCTATACTATCTACAGTAAACACCTATACTATCTACAGTAAACACCTATACTATCTATCTATACACCTAAATTATCCTCTGTATAAACCTATACTAACTATTTACCTATACTATCTATACACCTATACTCTCTATACACCAATACTATCTACTGTAAACATATATACCATCTATACACCTAGACTATCTATACGACTATACTATCTATACACCTATATTATCTACTGTACACACCAATACTAACTAAACTCAGCAAAAAGAGAAACGTCCCCTTTTCAGGACCCTGTCTTTCTAAAATAATTCGTAAAAATCCAAATAACTTCACAGATCTTCATTTTAAATGGTTTAAACACTGTTTCCCATGCTTGTTCAATGAACCATAAACAATTAATGAACATGCACCTGTGGAACGGTCGTTAAGCCACTAACAGCTTACAGACGGTAGGCAATTAAGGTCACAGTTATGAAAACTTAGGACACTAAAGAGGCCTTTCTACTGACTCTGAAAAACACCAAAAGAAAGATGCCCAGGGTCCCTGCTCATCTGCGTGAACGTGCCTTAGGCATGCTGCAAGGAGGACTGCAGATGTGGCCAGGGCAATAATTTGCAATGTCCGTACTGTTAGACGCCGAAGAGAGCACTACAGGGAGACAGGATGGACAGCTGATCGTCCTCGCAGTGGCAGACCACGTGTAACACCTGCACAGGATCGGTACATCTGAACATCACACCTGCGGGACAGGTACAGGATGGCAACAACAACTGCCCAAGTTACACCAGGAATGCACAATCCCTCCATCAGTGCTCAGACTGTCCGCAATAGGCTGAGAGAGGCTGGACTGAAGTTTCCTAGGCCTGTTGTAAGGCAGGTCCTCACCAGACATCACCGGCAACAACTTCGCCTATGGGCACAAACCCACCGCCGCAGGACCAGACAGGACCAAAAAGTGCTCTTCACTGACGAGTCGCAGTTTTGTCTCACCAGGGATGATCGTCGCGTTTATCGTCGAAGGGATGAGCGTTACACCGAGGCCTGTACTCTTGAACGTGATCGATTTGGAGGTGGAGGGTCCGTCATGGTCTGGGGCGGTGTGTCACAGCATCATCGGACTGAGCTTGTTGTCATTGCAGGCAATCGCCATGCTGTGCGTTACAGGGAAGACATCCTCCTCCCTCGTGGTACCCTTCCTGCAGGCTCATCCTGACATGACCCTCCAGCATGACAATGCCACCAGCCATACTGCTCGTTCTGTGTATGTTTTCCGGCTAGACAGGAATGTCAGTGTTCTGCCATGGCCAGCAAAGAGCCCGGATCTCAATCCCGTTGAGCACGTCTGGGACCTGTTGGATCGGAGGGTGAGGGCTAGGACCATTCCCCCCAGAAATGTCCGGGAACTTGCAGGTGCTTTGGTGGAAGAGTGGGGTAACATCTCACAGCAAGAACTGGCAAATCTGGTGCAGTCCATGAGGATGCACTGAAGTACTTAATGCAGCTGGTGTCCACACCAGATACTGACTGTTACTTGTGATTTTGACCCTCCCTTTGTTCAGGGACACATTTTTCCATTTCTGTTAGTCACATGTCTGTGGAACTTGTTCAGTTCAAGTCTCAGTTGTTGAATCTTATGTTCATACAAATATTTACACGTTAAGATTGCTGAAAATAAACGCAGTTGAAAATGAGAGGACGTTTCTTTTCTTGCTGATTTTATATACATACCTATACTATCCATACGCATATACTATCTATACAACAATACTATCTACTGTAAACAATTATACTATCTAAACACATACACTATCTACTGTAAACACCTATACAATCTACACACCTATAGTATCTATACAGCTTTACTATCTATATGCCTTTTCTATCTATACACCTATACAGCTTTAATATCTTTATGCCGATATTATCTATACACCTATACAATCTACACACCTATACTATCTATATCGGTTTTACAATCTATATGCCTTTTCTATCTATACACCTATACCATCTATACAGCTTTAATATCTTAATGCCGATATTATCTATACAATCTACACACCTATATTATCTACTGTATACGCCTATACTATCTACTGTATACGCCTATATTATCTACTGTATACACCTATACAGCTATACTAACTATATGCCTATACTATCTATACACCTATACTATCTACTGTATACACCTGTACTAACTACTATAAACACCTATTCTAACTATACACCTGTAAACATCAATACCATTATACACCTATACTATCTATACACCAATACAATCTATATACCTATATCTATTGTATACACCTATACTATCTACTGTATACACCTATACTATGTACACAGCTGTACTATCTATACACCTATACCATCTATACTCCTTTACAATCTATACACCTACACTCTCTACTGTAAACATCTCTACACCTATACTATCTATATGGCTATACTATCTACTGGAAACACCCATACTATCTGTATACCTATACTATCTATACACCTATATTATCTACTGTAAACACCGTTACCATCTATATGCTATCTATACGCCTATACTATCGATACACCTATACTATCTACTATATAGACCTATACTCTCTATATACCTATACCATCTATACACCTATACTTATAAAATCTACTGTATACACCTATGGTATTTATACACCTATACCTATACTAACTACTGCAAACACCTATACTATCTATACACATATAGTATCTATACATCTATACTATCTACTGTATACACCTATACTATCTACACGCCTATACCATCTATACACACACACACACAATCTTTAGAACTACACTATCTACTGTATACACCTATTTGATCTACTGCATTAACCTTTACTAGCCATACACCTATACTAACTATACACCTACACTATCTACGTATGTATCTACAGTGCCTTCAGAAAGTATTCATACCGCTTGACTTATTCCACATTTTGTTGTTACAGACTGAATTCCTAAATTGATTTAATAATTGTTTTCCTCTAACCCATCGACACACAATACCTCATAATGACAAAGTGAAAACATGTTTTTAGAGTTTTTCGCAAATGTATTGAAAATGAAATACAGAAATCCCTAATTTACATAAGTATTCACACCACGGAATAAATACACATTAGAATCACCTTCGGCAGAGATTACAATTGTGAATCTTTCTGGGTAAGTCTCAGTGCTTTGCACACCTGGATTGTACAATATTATTCTAGCTCTGTCAAATTGGTTGTTGATCCTTGACAACCATTTTCATGTCTTGCCATATATTATCAAGCAGATTTAAGTCGAAACTGTAACTCGGCCACTCGACAACATTCACTTTCTTCTTGGTAACTACCTCCAGTGAATATTTTGCCTTGTGTTATAAGTTATTGTCCTGCTGAAAGGTGAATTAATCTCCCAGTGTCTGGAGGAAATCAGACGGAACCAGGTATTCCTCTAGTATTTTGTCTGTGCTTGGCTCCATTTAGTTTTTTTTTATCCTGAAAAACTCCCCATTCCTTAACGATTACAAAGCATACCCATAACATGATGCAGCCACTACCATGCTTGAAAATATGGAGAGTGGTTCTCAGTAATATATTGGATTTGCCCCAAACATAATGTAACGCTTTGTAATCAGGATAAATTTAGGACAAAAAGTTAATTGCTTTGTATTCTGTGCAGGCATCCTTCTTTTTACACTGTTCATTTAGGTTCGTATTGTGGAGTAACTACAATTTTTTAAATCCATTCTCAGTTTTCTCCTATCACAGGAATTAAACTCTAACTGTTTTACAGTCTCCATTGGCCTCATGGTGAAATCCCTGAGCAGTTTCCTTCCTCTCCGGCAACTGAGCGAGGAAGAACGCCTGTATCTTTGTAGTGACTGGGTATATTGATACACCATCCATAATGAATAACTTCACCATGGTCAAAGGGATATTCAGTGTTTGCTTTTTTGTTGTTGTTGCCATCTTCCAATAGGTGCCCTTCTTTGCGAGTCATTGGAAAACCTCCCTGGTCTATGTTGTTGAATCTGTGTTTGAAATTCAATGCTCGATTGAGGGACCTTAAAGATAATTGTATGTGTTAAACACTATTGCAACTTAAGTGACTTGTTAAGAACATTTTTACTCCTGAACTTATTTAGGCTTGCCTAACAAAGGGATTGAATACTTATTGACTCAAGACAATTCAGCTTTTAATTTTTTATTAAATTTGTCAAAAAAATTAAAAACATAATTGCACGTTGACATTATGGGTTATTGTGTGTAGGCCAGTGACACAAAATCGCAATTGAATCCATTTTATATTCAGGCTCTTGCACAACACAAATTGGAAAAGGTCAAGGGGTGTGAATACTTTCTGAAGCCACTGTATACTACACCAGTATAATATACCAGTGACTTAATTGAATTAACCTTGTATGAGATGATTTGCATAAATTAGAATAGAAGAAGAAACATTCTGTCATTCTTTGTGGCCAGTAGAGAGGCGCGAGAGGCCTTGTAATAGAACTACAAAGACATTTACAAACACATTGTTATGTACTCTAATTTCAAAGCAAGGACGTGAACCTCATCTGACCCACACATTCAGGTGTTCAGTAATTGACGTTTTTGAATGTATGATGGCTTAATTTGCACACTGTTATCCTCTGAATCCATTGACCTTGTGTGAAAATATTAATCTTCTATACAAAGTGGTCTAAGGGCAATATTCTGAAGTGTCTTTAAAAATGTGATTGAAAGGGGATTTAAATAAATATAGCAATAAACAAATTGAATAAGATGTACAAACCATCAGTGTGGATCACCAACAGAAATTTAAACCATGCATCAAACTGATCCCATAGCATTTTATAATTCACATCACACTTCTACAGAGTAAAGTAGTTTATTGATCCCAACTTGCAAAATAGTTTGATCACCACAAGCATCAGCAAAGATTACAAAGACAAGGTCAATAAAACAATAAAAACCTGTTCTTGACATATTATGGCAAGAACAGCTCAAATAAGCAAAGAGAAACTACAGTTCATCATTACTTTAAGACGAAGGTCAGTCAATATTTCAAGAACTTTCAAAGTTTCTTCAACTGCAGTCGCAAAAACCATCTAGTGCTATGATGAAACTGGCTCTCATGAGGACCGATCCTGGAACGGAAGACCCAGAGTTACCTCTGCTGCAGAGGATAAGTTCATTAGAGTTACCAGACTCAGAAATTGCAGCCCAAGCAAATACTTCACAGAGTTCAGGTTCAAGGTAACAGACACATCTCAACATCAACTGTTCAGAGGAGACTTCATGAATCAGACCTTCATGGTCGAATTGCTGCAAAGAAACCACTACTAAAGGACCCCAATGAGAAGAAGAGACTTGCTTGGGCCAAGAAACACGAGTAATGGACATTAGACCGGTGGAAATCTGTCCTTTGGTCTGATGAGTCCAAATTGGTTCCAACCGCCATGTCTTTGTGAGACACGGTGTGGGTGAACGGATGATCTCTGCATGTGTAGGTTCATGCTCTACAACATTCGCAGAGTACGACCCTGCCTTACACAGGAAGTGGCGCAGGTCCTAATCCAGGCACTTGTCATCTCCCGTCTGGATTACTGCAACTTGCTGCTGGCGGAGCTCCCTGCTGTGCCATTAAACCCCTACAACTCATCCAGAACGCTGCAGCCCGTCTGGTGTTCAACCTTCCCAAGTTCTCTCACGTCACCCCGCTCCTCCGTACACTCCACTGGCTTCCAGTTGAAGCTCGCATCTACTACAAGACCATGGTGCTTGCCTACGGAGCTGTAAGGGGAACGGCACCTCCGTACCTTCAGGCTCTGATCAGTCCCTACACCCAAAGAAGGGCACTGCGTTCATCCACCTCTGGCCTGCTCGCCTCCCTACCTCTGAGGAAGCACAGTTCCCGCTCAGCCCAGTCAAAACTGTTCGCTGCTCTGGCACCCCAATGGTGGAACAAGCTCCCTCACGACGCCAGGACAGCGGAGTCAATCACCACCTTCCGGAGACACCTGAAACCCCACCTCTTTAAGGAATACCTGGGATAGGATAAAGTAATCCTTCTACCCCCCCCCCCCAAAAAAAAGATATAGATGTACTATTGTAAAGTGGTTGTTCCAGTGGATATCATAAGGTGAATGCACCAATTTGTAAGTCGCTCTGGATAAGAGCGTCTGCTAAATGACGTAAATGTAAATGTATTTCCCACCGTAAAGCATGAAGGAGGTGATGTGATGGTGTGGAGGTGCTTTGCTGGTGACACTGTCTATGATTTATTTAGAATTCAAGGCACACTTAACCAGCTTGGCTACCACAGCATTCTGCGGTGATACGCCAGTCCCACTAAGCCCAAACCAGATGGGATATCATTTGTTTTTCAATAGAACAATGACCCAACACACCTCCAGGCTGTGAAAGGGCTATTTTACCAAGAAGGAGAGTGATGGAGTGGTGCATCAGATGACCTGGCCTCCACAATTACCCAACCTCAACCAAATTGAGATGGTTTGGGATGAGTTGGACCGCAGAGTAATTGAAAATCAGCCAACAAGTACTCAGCATATGTGGGAACTCCTTCAAGACTGTTGGAAAAGCATTCCAGGTGACGCTGGTTGAGAGAATGCCAATAGTGTGCAAAACTACAGTGGCTTCTTCCGTGGTGTCCTCCATTAACATCATTCTTGTTTAGTGTTTTATGTATCGTAGACTCATCAACAGAGATGTTAGCATGTTCCAGTGATTTCTGTAAGTCGTTAGCTGACTCTCTGATTCTTCTTAACCTCATTGAGCATTCTGCGCTGTGCTCTTGCAGTCATCTTTGCAGGATTGCCACTCCTAGGGAGAGTAGCAACAGTGATGAACTTTCTCCATTTATAGACAACTTGTCTATAGCAAACTCACATTTTGTGAGTTCGTTATAGGGCAAGGCAGCTCTAACCAACATCTCCAATCTCATTTCATTGACTGGACTGCAGGTTAGCTGACTCCGATTAGCTTTTGGAGAAGTCATTATCCTAGGGGTTCACATACTTTTTCCAACCTACGCTGTGAATGTTTAAATTATGTATTCAATATAGACAAGAAACATACACTAAATTGTGTGTTATTAGTTTAAGCACACTATGTTTGTCTATTGTTGTGACTTAGATGAAGATCAGATCAAATTTCATGACCAATTTATTCAGAAATCCAGGTAATTTCAAAGGGTTCACATTTTTCTTGCCACTGTAGATAGTATAGGTGTATAGATAGTATAGGTGTATACAGTAGATAGTACAGGTGTATAGATAGTATAGGTGCATACAGTAGATAGTACAGGTGTATAGATAGTATTGATGTTCACAGTAGACAGTATAGGTGTATACAGTAGACAGTACAGGTGTATAGGAGGTATACATGTTCACAGTAGACAGTATAGGTGTATACAGTAGATAGTATAGGTGTATAAAGTAGATAGTATAGGGGTATAAAGTAGATAGTATAGCTGCATAGATTTATACCTGTATAGATAGTACAGGTGTAGATAGTATAGGTGTATACAGTAGACAGTATAGGTGTATACAGTAGACAGTATAGGTGTATAGAGTAGACAGTATAGCTGTATAAAGTAGATAGTATAGGTGTATAGATTTATAGCTGTATAGATAGTACAGGTGTAGAGATAGTATAGGTGTATACAGTAGATAGTATAGGTGTAGAGATAGATAGGTGTACACAGTAGATAGTATAGGTGTATAGATAGTACAGGTGTATAGTTAGTATAGGTGTATAGTTTGTATAGATGTATAGTTAGTATTGGTGTAGAGATAGTATAGATGTTTACAGTAGATAGTATAGGTGTGTAGACAGTATAGGTGTATACAGTAGACAGTATAGGTGTATACAGTATAGGTGTATACAGTAGATAGTATAGGTGTATAGATAGTATAGCTGTATAGAATGTATAGGTGTATAGTTAGTATAGATAATACAGGTTTATACAGTAGATAATATAGGTGTATACAGTAGATAGTATAGGTGTATATAGTAGATAGTATAGCTGTATACATAGTACAGGAGTAACATAGTACAGGTGTATAGTTAGTATAGGTGTATAGTTAGGATAGATGTTTACAGTAGATAGTAAAGGTGTAGATAGTATAGGTGTGTACAGTAAATAGTATTGGTGTATAGATAGTATAGCAGTATAGATTGTAAAGGCATATAGTTAGTATAGGTGTATAGATAATATAGGTGAATACAGTAGATAATATAGGTGTATACAGTAGATAGTATAGGTGTATAGATAGTATAGCTGTATAGAATGTATAGGTGTATAGTTAGTATAGATAATACAGGTTTATACAGTAGATAATATAGGTGTATACAGTAGATCGTATAGGTGTATATAGTAGATAGTATAGCTGTATACATAGTACAGGAGTAACATAGTACAGGTGTATAGTTAGTATAGGTGTATAGTTAGGATATATGTTTACAGTAGATAGTAAAGGTGTAGATAGTATAGGTGTGTACAGTAAATAGTATTGGTGTATAGATAGTATAGCAGTATAGATTGTAAAGGCATATAGTTAGTATAGGTGTATAGATAATATAGGTGAATACAGTAGATAATATAGGTGTATACAGTAGATAATATAGGTGTATAGATAGTATAGATGTTTACAGTAGATAGTTTAGGTGTATAGATAGTAAAGGAGTATAGATCGTATAGGCGTATAGTTAGTATAGGTGTATAGATAGTATAGGTACAGCTGTAGTCGGAAGTTTACATTCACTTAGGTTGGAGTCATTAAAACTCGTTTTTCAACCACTCCACAAATGTCTTGTTAACAAACTACAGTTTTTGAAAGTCGGTTAGGACATCTACTTTGTGCATGACAAGTATTTTTTCCAACAATTGTTTACAGATTATATCACTTATAATTCACTGTATCACAATTCCAGTGGGTCAGGAGTTTACATACACAAAGTTGACTGTGCCTTTAAACAGCTTGGAAAATTCCAGAAAATGATGTCATGGCTTTAGAAGCTTCTGATGGGAAAATTGACATCATTTGAGTCAATTAGAGATGTACCGGTGGATGTATTTCAAGGCCTAAATTAAAACTCAGTGCCTCTTTGCTTGACATCATGGGAAAATCTAAAGAAATCAGCCAAGACCTCAGAAAAACAATTGTAGACCTCCACAAGTCTGGTTCATCCTTGGGAGCAATTTCCAAATGCCTGAAGGTACCACAATCAATAGTACGCAAGTATAAACACCATGGGACCATGCAGCCATCATACCGCTCAGAAAGGAGATGTGATCTGTCTCCTAGAGATGAACATACTTTGGTGCGAAAAGTGCAAATCAATCCCAGAACAACAGCAAAGGACCTTGTGAAGATGCTGGAGGAAACAGGTATAAAAGTATCTATATCCACAGTAAAATGAGTCCTATATCAACATTTTACATTTACATTTAAGTCATTTAGCAGACGCTCTTATCCAGAGCGACTTACAAATTCAACATAACCTGAAAGGCCGCTCAGCAAGGAAGCCACTGCTCCAAAACCGCCATAAAAAAGCCAGACTACGGTTTGCAACTGCACAAGGGAACAAAGATTATACTTTTTGGAGAAATGTCCTCTGGTCTGCCGAAACAAAAATAGAACTGTTTGGCCATAATGACCATTGTTATGTTTGGAGGAAAAATGGGTAGGCTTGCAAGCCAAAGAACACCATCCCTACCGTGAAGCCCGGGGGTGGCATCATCATGTTGTGGGGGTGCTTTGCTGCAGGAGGGACTTCACAAAATAGATGGCAACATGAGGAGGAAAATTATGGGGATATATTGAAGCCACATCTCAAGACATCAGTCAGGAAGTTAAAGCTTTGTCGCAAATGGGTCTTCCAAATGGACCCCAAGCATACTTCCAAATGTGTGGCAAAATGTTTTAAGGACAACAAAGTCAAGGTATTGGAGTGGCCATCACAAAGCCCTGACCTCAGTCCTATAGAACATTTGTGGGCAGAACTGAAAAAGTGTGTGAGAGCAAGGAGGCCTAAAAACCTGATTCAGTTACACCAGCTCTGTCAGGAGGAATGTGCCAAAATTCACCCAATTTATTGTGGGAAGCTTGTGGAAGGCTACCCGAAACATTTGACCCAAGTTAAACAATTTAAAGGCAATGCTATCAAATACTAATTGAGTGTATGTACACTTCTGACCCACTGGGAATGTGATGAAATAAATAAAAGCTGAAATATATCCTTATCGCAACTATTATTCTGACATTTCCCATTCTTAAAATAAAGTGGTGATCCTAACTGACCTAAGACAGGGAATTTTTACGAGGATTAAATGTCAGGAATTGTGAAAAACTGAGTTTACATGTATTTGGCTAAGGTGTATGTAAACTTCTGACTTCAACTGTAGTTGTGTAGACAGTATAGGTGTATACAGTAGATAGTATAGGTGTATAGATATTAAAGGAGTATAGTTAGTATAGGTATAGTTAGTATAGGTGTATACAGTAGATAATATAGGTGTATACAGTAGATAATATAGGTCTATACATTAAATAGTATAGGTGTATAGATAGTACAGGTGTATAGATAGTATAGCTGTGTAGATAGTATAGGTGTATACAGTAGATAGTATCGGTGTATATATTGTACAGGTGTATAGATAATATAGATGTTTACTGTAGATAGGTGTATACAGTAGATGGTGTAGGTGTATAGATAGTATAGGTGTATAGGTAGTATAGTTGTATAGTTAGTATAGGTGTTTACAGTAGATAGTATAGGTGTGTAGATAGCATCAGTGTATACAGTATATGGTATAGGTGTATAAAGGGTATAGGTGTATAGATAGTAAATGAGTGTAGATAGTATAGGTGTATAGTTAGTATATTTTGTGTTGGTGTATAGTTAGTATAGGTGTATACAGTAGATAATATAGGTGTATACAGTAGATAATATAGGTCTATACATTAAATAGTATAGGTGTATAGATAGTACAGGTGTATAGATAGTATAGCTGTGTAGATAGTATAGGTGTATACAGTAGATAGTATCGGTGTATATATTGTACAGGTGTATAGATAATATAGATGTTTACTGTAGATAGGTGTATACAGTAGATGGTGTAGGTGTATAGATAGTATAGGTGTATAGGTAGTATAGTTGTATAGTTAGTATAGGTGTTTACAGTAGATAGTATAGGTGTGTAGATAGCATCAGTGTATACAGTATATGGTATAGGTGTATAAAGGGTATAGGTGTATAGATAGTAAATGAGTGTAGATAGTATAGGTGTATAGTTAGTATATTTTGTGTTGGTGTATAGTTAGTATAGGTGTATACAGTAAATAGTACAGGTGTATAGAAAGTATACAGTGTTTCCTCCTTCAAAAGTTGCGTCATAATGCGGCACACCCTGCATGCTGCTGCAGCATTCTGTGGCACGTCATTTAATTGTCAGCCATTTTTTCCTGTTACTACAAGTTTTTGCTAGTTTGACCACCAGAGGGCATCTTTGAGAAGCATTTGATAGTATTCCATATTGGCATTACCAGAGAATTTAAAACCTTTTTTGTAATAACATAGTATATGGGACTGATTTTAAGAAATTTGGCTTAATTAATTTGATTAATATTATGGTGTTTCTATTAAGAGAAAAATGAAAAACAAAACCTTCAGGGTTTCCGTTAGGATTAAATGGAAAATATGGCGATGTACAAAATGACGATCGGAAGTAGGCTACATGATCGGAGGATTCTAAATTGTGTGCCTTCATTAGACAACTTTCTTTCAATATTTCTGTAAATCAGTGATATTTATTCCCATAGTAATTCGTTATGGATCCATAACTAAATCAACATCTGCATTTTGAAAGAGTATTTTTTATCATTATTTTATTAACGAAATGTGTTTATTTGTTTATTAGGCTACTGTGCAGTCTACAATACATACAGTAGTAAACATGGGAAAGTGCCTAATTCCTTACATAAGGGAGAGCAGGCCATGTCGGTAATACAGAATGCGGGGCACGTGGGAGAATGGGGTTCAAATCCCCATTGGGGAGGAAGGAGTAGGCTGTCCTTGTAAATAAGGATTTGTTCATAATGGACTTGCCTAGCTAAATAAAGGTTAAACTAAGAGCATAACATTTCTGCACCGTAATTTTCAAATTCTTCTCTAACCAATACCCAAATGGAGATTAAGTGAAATATAAACATACACATTTGAATGTCCTTTTTTCAAGTTATTTTATTGAAGAAGGCATAAAGATGTTGATGAAGAAACACTGTGCTGCTGTTTTGATGTTAGCAATGTAACACTTTAGAGTACTTAAGCATCGAATACATTGCAAGTTGAGAGATTTTTCTTGGCAATTTCTCGCATGGAATAGCCTTCATTTCTCAGAACAAGAATAGACTGACGAGTTTCTGAAGAAAGTTAATTGTTTCTGGCCATTTTGAGCCTGTAATCAAACCCACAAATGCTGATGCTCCAGATACTCAACTAGTCTAAAGAAGGCAAGTTTTATTGCTTCTTAATTAATCAGCACAACAGTTTTCAGCTGTGCTAACATAATTACAAAATGGTTTTCTAATGATCAATTAGCCTTTTAAAATGATAAACTTGGATTAGCTAACAACATGCCATTGGAACACAGGAGTGATGGTTGCTGATAATGGGCCTCTGGAATATCTACGTAGGCGTACAATCAGCTGTTTCCAGCTACAATAGTAATTTACAACATGAACCATGTCTACACTGTATTTCTGATCAATTTGATGTTATTTTAATTGACAGAAAATGTGATTTCCTTTCAAAAACAAAGACATTTCTAAGTGACCCCAAACTTTTGAAAAGTAGTGTATAGTTGTATAGATAGTACAGGTGTTACAGATAGTATTCAGTGAGGGAAAAAAGTATTTGATCCCCTGCTGATTTTGTACGTTTGCCCACTGACAAAGAAATGATCAGTCTATAATTTTAATGGTAGGTTTATTTGAACAATGAGAGAAAGAATAACAACAAAAAAATCCTGAAAAACTCATGTCAAAAATGTTATAAATTGATTTGCATTTTAATGAGGGAAATAAGTATTTGACCCCCGCTCAATCAGAAAAATTTCTGGCTCCTAGGTGTCTTTTATACAGGTAAACGAGCTGAGATTAGGAGCACACTCTTAAAGGGAGTGGTCCTAATCTCAGCTTGTTACCTGTATAAAGACACCTGTCCACAGAAGCAATCAATCAATCAGATTCCAAACTCTCCACCAGGGCCAAGACCAAAGAGCTCTCCAAGGATGTCAGGGACAAGATTGTAGACCTACACATGGCTGGAATGGGCTACAAGACCATCGCCAAGCAGCTTGGTGAGAAGGTGACAACAGCTGGTGCGATTATTCGCAAATGGAATTAACACAAAAGAACTGTCAATCTCCCTCAGCCTGGGGCTCCATGCAAGATCTCACCTTGTGGAGTTGCAATGATCATGAGAACGGTGAGGAATCAGCCCAGAACTACACGGGAGGATCTTGTCAATGATCTCAAGGCAGCTGGGACCATAGTCACCAAGAAAACAATTGGTAACACACTACGCCGTGAAGGATTGAAATCCTGCAGTGCCCGCAAGGTCCCCCTGCTCAAGAAAGCACATATACATGCCCGTCTAAAGTTTGCCAATGAACATCTGAATGATTCAGAGGACAACTGGTTGAAAGTGTTGTGGTCAGATGAAACCAAAATGGAACTCTTTGGCATCAACTCAACTCGCCGTGTTTGGAGGAGGCGGAATGCTGCCTATGACCCCAAGAACACCATCCCCACCATCAAACATGGAGGTGGAAACATTATGCTTTGGGGGTGTTTTTCTGCTAAGGGGACAGGACAACTTCACCGCATCAAAGGGACGATGGACGGGGCCATGTACCGTCAAATCTTGGGTGAGAACCTCCTTCCCTCAGCCAGGGCATTGAAAATGGGTCGTGGATGGGTATTCCAGCATGACAATGACCCAAAACACACGGCCAAGGCAACGAAGGAGTGGCTCAAGAAGAAGCACATTAAGGTCCTGGAGTGGCCTAGCCAGTCTCTAGACCTCAATCCCATAGAAAATCTGTGGAGGAAGCTGAAGGTTCGAGTTGCCAAACATCAGCCTCGAAAACTTAATGACTTGGGGAAGATCTGCAAAGAGAAGTGGGACAAAATCCCTCCTGAGATGTGTGCAACCCTGGTGGCCAACTACAAGAAACATCTGACCTCTGTGATTGCCAACAAGGGTTTTGCCACCAAGTACTAAGTCATGTTTTGCAGAGGGGTCAAATACTTATTTCCCACATTAAAATGCAAATCATTTTTGACATGCATTTTTCTGGATTTGTTTGTTGTTGTTCAAATAAACCTACCATTAAAATGATAGACTGATAATTTCTTTGTCACTGGGCAAACGTACAAAATCAGCAGGGGATCAAATACTTTTTTCCCCTCACTGTAGGTGTTTACAGTAGATAGTATAGGTGTATACATTAGATAGTACAGGTGTATACATTAGATAGTACAGGTGTTTACAGTACATAGTACAAGTGTTTACAGTACATAGTATTGGTATATACATTAGATAGTATAGGTGTATACAGTAGATAATATAGGTGTATACAGTAAATAGTATAGGTGTATAGAGAGTACAGGTGTACAGATTGTATAGATGTTTACAGTGGATTGTATCGGTGCATAGATAGTAAAGGAGTATAGATAGCATAAGCGTATAGTTTATATAGGTATATACATTAGATAGTATAGGTGTATACATGAGATAGTACAGGTGTATCGATAGTACAGGTGTATACAGTAGATAATATAGGTCTATACAGTAAATAGTATAGGTGTATAGAGTACAGGTGTACAGATTGTATAGATGTTTACAGTGGATTGTATAGGTGCATAGATGGCATAGGCATATAGTTAGTATAGGTATATAGAAATAGATCTATACAGTAGATAGTACAGGTGTATACAGTAGATAGTATAGGTGTGTAGATAGTAAAGGTGTATACAGTAGATGTTATAGGTGTATAAAGAGTACAGGTGTATAGATAGTATAGATGTTTACAGTAGATAGTATAGGTGTGTAGATAGTAAAGGTGTATACAGTAGATGTTATAGGTGTATAAAGAGTACAGGTGTATAGATAGTATAGATGTTTACAGTAGATAGTATAGGTGTGTAGATAGTAAAGGTGTATACAGTAGATGTTATAGGTGTATAAAGAGTACAGGTGTATAGATAGTATAGATGTTTACAGTAGATAGTATAGGTGTATAGATAGCAAAGGAGTATATATAGTATAGGCGTATAGTATAGGTGTATAGTTAGTATAGGTATATAGATAAAATAGGTGTATACAGCAGATAAAATTGGTGTATACAGTAAATAGTATAGGTGTATAGATAGTACAGGTGTATAGATAATATAGATGTTTACAGTAGATAGTAAGGTGTATAGATAGTACAGGTGTATAGATAATATAGATGTTTACAGTAAATAGTATAGGTGTATAGATAGTACAGGTGTATAGATAATATAGATGTTTACAGTAGATAGTAAGGTGTATAGATAGTACAGGTGTATAGATAATATAGATGTTTACACTAGATAGTAAGGTGTATAGATAGTACAGGTATATAGATAATATAGATGTTTACAGTAGATAGTAAGGTGTATAGATAGTACAGGTGTATAGATAATATAGATGTTTACAGTAGATAGTAAGGTGTATAGATAATATAGATGTTTACAGTAGATAGTAAGGTGTATAGATAGTACAGGTGTATAGATAATATAGATGTTTACAGTAGATAGTAAGGTGTATAGATAGTACAGGTGTATAGATAATATAGATGTTTACAGTAGATAGTAAGGTGTATAGATAATATAGATGTTTACAGTAGATAGTAAGGTGTATAGATAGTACAGGTGTATAGATAATATAGATGTTTACAGTAGATAGTAAGGTGTATAGATAGTAAAGAAGTATAGATAGCATCGGCGTATAGTTAGTATAGGTGTATAGTTAGTATAGGTATATAGATAGGTGTATACAGTAGATATAGGTGTATACAGTAGATCGTACATGTGTACACCGTAGATAGTACAGGTGTATAGACAGTAAAGGAGTATAGATAGTATAGGCATATAGTTAGTATAGGTGTATAGTTAGTACAGGTATGTAGATAATATAGGTGCATACAGTAGATAATATAGGTGTATAGATAGTACAGGTGTATAGATAGTATAGATGTATAGGTGTATAGATGTTTACAGTAGTTAGCACAGGTGTATAGAGAATAAAGGAGTATAGATAGAATAGGAGTATAGTTACTATAGGTGTATAGATATACTGTAGGTGTATACAGTAGATATTATAGGTGTATACAGACATTTACAGTAGATAGTATAGGCTTATAGTTTTGGCTTTTAGTCTAGGTTAATAGATAGTATAGGTGTATATATAGTATAGGTGTTTACAGTAGATTGTATAGGTATATAGAGATACAGTTGCATAGATAGTATAGATGTATACAGTAGATAGCATAGCTGTATAAACAGTACAGGTGTAGTAATGGTGTATACTTAGTAATGGTGTATAGTTAGTAATGGTGTATAATTAGAGAATATGGGTGTGTAGATAGTATTGGTGTTTAGATTGTGCAGACGTTTACAGTAGATAGTATAGGCGTATAGATAGTATAGGTTAACAGATAGTGTAGGCATATAGATAGCATAGGTCTATAGATAGTATAGCTGTATAGATAGTATAGGTGTTTACAGTTGATTGTATAGGTGTAAAGAGATACAGTTGTATAGATGTATAGATAGTAGATAGTACAGGTGTATAAATAGTATAGGTGTATAGATAGTATAGAATGTTGACTTAGAGGTTAGCTGTACTTTTTGATGTTATAAGGCTTGGTAGTTTAGGGAACAAAGCTCAACTGAGATCAGGAACATTACAGTACAGTGTGTCAGTGCCTATTTGGAGCAAATGTGCCTTACTCCATACAGCATTTATTTGAAGATGCAAAACACTACATTACCCTTCATTACCATGCATTTCCCCACAATAGACTACATTACCCTGCAATACCCTACATTGAGATCCCTGCTCATCGAACAGTAAAGAAATCACTAGTTGGATGTTGTTTCCAGAAAGCACCTGATTTTCTATCAATGTCTTCTCAAGTGAGGACTTCTGACAAAGAGCATGAGACATTAATTGGACGGAACACCAGTGGACAGCCAGTCCTCTTGGATATATTAAAGGAGAAGATTCCATCTCCTTTCACTTTGAATTTCGTCAGCCTTGGCTCCACAACAGCCAATAGAAACATGAATATCTACAACGGGAGCCAGCCTACTCGATAATAGGCTAGCCGCCCCCTGGCACTCAACGGAACGAGCATGAAATTGAAAATGGAGATGCTCTTTAATTGAGCCGATTAGTGGAAGAAGAAGAAAACAGATGGAGGGGACGAGAAAGCGTTACCTAGACGAGTGAAAATGAGTGAACGTCAGGTCGTTTGTTGTCATTAGTTCTCTTGGAACATTGTTAATGTGGTTTCGGAGCTGAGCATGTCTTTGTGGTATTTCTGATGGCGTGACGGTAATGACATACTTAAGTGTCCCTCAATTGATATGGTTAAGGGCAGCGTGGAGAAAGCAGGGCCACACTTGGGGGCTGGCTGAAAGGGAGGGCTAGGTTGTGTGGTCCCTGTCGGAAGGCTTTATCAGTGGCTTAATCAGGGTGATTTGTCACCTAATGTGGAGGACGAGAAGGACTGGCCGCCTGCAAGGGCATGCATTAGCCTCTTCATCAACACAGAAGGCTCAACCCTATCTTGGCTGCTATGCACACACACACACACACACACACACACACACACACACACACACACACACACACACACACACACACACACACAGCGGACCAATACAAGCTGCTGGCGATGCAAGCACACACATGCTGTATATTTACATAGTACATACGCTTACACTCACACAAACAGACAGATTTGTGCACATGAACACATACGCAAAGATAATGACATTTCCCAACACAAACAACCACAGGCGGCGACGCATAACTGTGTGTGTGTGTGGTGACATGGTGAGACCCTGCCGTTGTCTCTCCTCCTGGTGCATGACTATGGGTGTGTCGGGTCCATTAGAGCTGTGCCTGCCTCCTCCTTCTCCCATCTACCCCCCTCCCAGTCTCCCCAGCCCCAGCGAAGGCCCAACAAATCAACACTGATTTACTCCAATCTCAGCTTCCACCTCAAGTTTACAAACCCAATCTTAGAGGGAAGCAATGAAGAGGGGTGTGTTTATATATATATATGTGTGTGTGTGTGTGTGTGTGTGTGTGTGTGCATTGCATAATATGGATTGTGTATGTATGTGTTCCTCACTGCATGTGTGTAAATGTGTATGTGCCCCCTGTGTGTATGCGTCTCATCTCGTGTTTGAAGGTACTCAGTGCCACACTGCGACTGCAGGATAGATAGGAGGAAGTAGGGGGGCACACACAGGGAGACACAACACCTCTTGGCATATTTCAATAGAAAACAGGTCAACAAAAACCCAGAGGGGGGTAGCTTGGGCCCTGGAAGTAGTCACAATGGGATTACCTCTCTCCCTCTCTCCAAAGGGCTTTATTGACATGGGAAACACATGTTTACAAAGCAAGTGGAATAGACAATAAACAAGAGGAATAAACAATCAGTAAACATTACACTCACAAAAGTAAAACAAAAATAGACATTTCAAATGTTATATTATTGGCTATGTACAGTGTTGTAACAATGTGCAAATAGTTGAAGTACGAAAGAGAAAATAAATAAATATAAATGTATAGGTTGTATTTACAATGTTGTTTGTGTTCCACTGGTTGCCCTTTTCTCATGGCAACGGACCACACATCTTGCTGCTGTGATTGCACACTGGGGTATTTCGCCTAACAGATATGGGAGATTATCAATGTTTGATTTGTTTTCAAATTATTTGTGGGTCTGTGTGATCTGTGGGAAAAATATGTCTCTCTAATGTGGTCATACATTTGGCAGGAGGTTAGGAAGTGTAGCTCAGTTTCTACCTCATTTTGTGGGCAGTGGGCACATAGCCTGTCTTCTCTCGAGAGCCAGGTCTGCCTATGGCGGCCTTTCTCAATAGAAAGTCTCACTGAGTCAGTACATACTCAAGGATTTTGTTGGGTCTAAATGTTTAAAAAAATATATTTTACAGTTATTTTACCAGGTAAATTGACTGAGAATACATTCTCATTTACAGCAACGACCTGGGGAATAGTTACAGGGGAGAGGAAGGGGATGAATGAGCCAATTGTAAATGTTTCGGTCCTGGGGCTCTGTGGGGTTTGTTTGTGTTTGTGAACAGAGCCCCAGAACCAGTTGGCTGAGGGGACCCCTCTAGGTTAATCTCTCTGTAGGTGAGGGCTTTGTGGTGGAATATGTGGGCATCACTTCCTTTTAGGCGGTTGCAGAATTTAACAGCTCTTTTCTGGATTTTGATAACTAGTGTGAATAGTCCTAATTCTGCTCTGCATGCATTGTTTGGGGTTTTGCATTGTACACAAAGTGTATTTTTGCAGAATTCTGCATGCAGTCTGAATTTGGTGTTTGTCTGATTTTGTGAATTTTTAGCAAAATAATAATTGGGAAGTTTTATAGAAGGCCTTTCTTGCCTTGTCTCTTAGATCGTTCACAGCCTTGTGGAAGTTACTTGAGGTGTTGATGTTAAGGCCGAGGTAGGTATAATTGTTTGTGTACTCTAGGGCAACAGTGTCTAGATATATATATATATATATATATATATATATATTTTTTTTTTATAAAAAAAAATGAAATATAACATTTACATACAGCACCAGTCAAAACTTTGCACACACCTACTAATTCCAGGGTTTTTCTGTATTTTTTACTATTTTCTACATTGTTGAATTAAAGTGAAGACATCAAAACTATGAAATAGCACATATGGAATCATGTAGTAAACAAAAAAGTGTTAAACAAATACAAATATATTTCATGTGAGATTTTTCAAAGCAGCCACCCTTTGCCTTGATGTCAGCTTTGCACACTCTTGGCATTTTCTCAACCACCTTCATGAGGTAGTCACCTGGAATGCATTTCAATTAACAGGTGTGCCTTGTTAAAAGTTAATTTGTGGAATTTCTTTCCTTCTTAATGCGTTTGAGCCAATCAGTTGTGTTGTGACAAGGTAGGGTTGATATACAGAAGATAGCCCTATTTGGTAAAAGACCAAGTCCATATTATGGCAAGAACAGCTCAAATACGCAAAGAGAAACGACAGTCCATTACTTTAAGACATGAAGGCCAGTCAATGCAGAACATTTCAAGAACTTTTAAAGTTTCTTCAAGTGCTGTCGCAAAAACCATCAAGCGCAATGATGAAACTTAGCTCTCATGAGGACCGCCACAGGAAAGGACAACCCAGAGTTACCTAAGCTGCAGAGGATAAGTTCATTAGAGTTACCAGCCTCCGATTGCAGCCCAAATAAATGCTTCACAGAGTTCAAGTAAAAGACGACTCTTCAGAATAGGCTGCATGAATCAGGGCTTCATGGTCGAATTGCTGCAAAGAAACCACTACTAAAGGACACCAATAAGAAGAGACTTGCTTGGGCCAACAGAGGCGCAGTCTCAACGTCAACAGTGAAGAGGCGACTCCGGGATGCTGGCCTTCTAGGCAGAGTTGCAAAGAAAAAGCCATATCTCGGACTGGCCAATAAAAAAAAAGATTAAGATGGGCAAAAGAACACAGACACTGGACAGAGGAACTCTGCCTAGAAGGCCAGCATCCCGGAGTCGCCTCTTGAGACTGGTGTTCTGCGGGTACTATTTAATGAAGCTGCCAGTTGAGGACTTGTGAGGCGTCTGTTTCTCAAACTAGACACTCGAATGTACTTGCTTAGTTGTGCCCCGGGGCCTCCCATTCCTCTTTCTATTCTGGTTAGAGCCAGTTTGCGCTGTTCTGTGACGGGAGTAGTACACAGTGTTGTACCAGATCTTCAGTTTCTTGGCAATTTCTCACATGGAATAGCCTTCATTTCTCAGCACAAGAATAGACTGATGCGTTTCAGAAGAAAGGTGTTTGTTTCTGGCCATTTTGAGCCTATAATCAAACCCAGAAATGCTGATGCTCCACATGCTCAACTAGTCTAAAATAAGGCCAGTTTTATTGCTTCTTTAAATCAGAACAACAAAAGGGTTTTCTTATGATCAATTAGCCTTTTAAAATGATAAACTTGGATTAGCTAGCACAACATGCCATAGGAACACAGGATTGATGGTTGCTGATAATGGACCTCTGTATGCCTATGTAGATATTACATTTAAAAAAATTGCCGTTTCCAGTTACAATAGTAATTTACAACATTAACAATGTCTACACTGTATTTCTGATCAATTTGATGTTATTTCAATGGTCAAAAAAATATAAATTTCTTTAAAGTGGGGTGACACTCTAACACCCCCCCTTACCCCTCTGGTAAGGGGGGGGGGGTGTTACCGATGGGTGGACACTCAGAATACTAGACAACAAGGACTCTGAGTCAGCTAATATACATCTCTAGAAGTCTGGAACAGTATTGGTACAGGGCCACCGCAAACAGTTTCAGCTGCACTTTCACCTAATCAAAGAAATAGCTCAGCAGGAGAAGCTCTCCCTTGAGAAAGGTACCCCCACCCTGAGCAGGTCAGACCAGGCCTCTTCATTACATAAACCCACAGACGAGCAACCCCAAGCGGAAAGGCAACCTCCCAGCACAGAGTACTACTCCCTCATTGAAATGAGGGATACATTCACCCAGCTGGAGGTAAGGCAGGTGGAGCTGGAACAGCAGGTGATTACACTCCAGTCAGCACCGACCCAGACAACAGTCCAGCACAACAACACTCCCTTAACCAGACCTGGAGAGCTGGAGGTGGAGAAAGACATATCTGCATTCTGGGCTGTAGTGAGACAACATCTACAGGAGAAAGAGCAGGAGAAGAACAAAGCACTAGAGGAGAGGATCAGACTGCTGGAGGAGAGGGTGAGGGGGATGGCGTGTGACAGAGAACAACCCATTAGAGAGGTGGCCACCCCAGCAGAGAAGCCAGCAGAGCAGCCCACCTCAGCTCCCAACAAAAGTCTCGACACCACAGCAGTCCACCCCAGGCCCTGACCGTAGCGTCGACAACACAGCGGGACCGACAAATTAAGCCCAACCCCCCCCCCCCCCCCCCGTCAGCCACCCTGATAGCCCTTCTGACAACCCCCCACACCCACTGAGGACATACACAAGACACAGATTGTACTCCTTATGGACTCAAACAGGAAATATATACAATAAAAAAAATTTTCTTTCCCAAACACAGTGTTTAAACTCTGGTGTCCCAGCGCACCCTAGACCTTCTGTCTGAGGACCAACTAGGGTCACCCAGCCACATAATAATACACACAGGCACAAACCACCTGAGAGCACAGCAGGAAAGGGTGGCCACAGCACTCAAGGGAGTGATTGAAAAAGTTATTCTACTTTCCCCAACGCACAAGTGGTTATCTCCACCTTGCTACCACAAAAAGACTTCCACCCTGCTACCATACAATGGGTAAACGCAAGTATTTCCCATGACTGTGCCTCAAAACCAAATGTTTTCCTGGCCCACCACTCCACCCTGGACTTGAACAGCCTTTACAACCAGGTCCACCTATACAAGGCAGCAGTGCCCACCTTCACCGGACCCTAAAGGACATCGCTTTCAAACGCAGCCCCAACACGTCACACAGGAGCAACAGATCAATAGACACCCCGCCCAGACCAGCGAGACACACTCCCAGACCTGCGGGACCCCGGGACCCCCCCGGGACCTACGCCGAGAGGACCTACATCCAGACAACACCACCACCAGCCACGTCCACACCCCCACCAATCGACAACCCCCCAAGTCAACCATGCCCACACCCCATTTAGGCCCCCGCAGATCAGACCTATGCCCCTCCTGCCCACTCCATGCCCCTCCACTCCCGCAAAGAGGGCCTCAACATGGAAGTCACACATGCGCCCAGGCTGTGAGCGGGCAAACAGGCCCAACCCCCACTCTTACACTAGCCCAAGCCAATGGAATGTCCTAGATGCTCAGCAGGCTCTGCTTACACTTAATGGCCTGAGGCCAAACCACAGGACCAACAACATTGGACACTTTATGGAACACAAAGCCTTCACTATCTCATCCTGGAATATCTAAGGCCCAAGGTCATCTGCCTATGGCCTAAAGAGCAGGAACCTGAAATACAGACATTGTCATCCAACAAGAAATATGGAGGAGACGGACCCACTGGTTGCCCTCTGGTTACAGAGAGCTGGTAGTCCCATTCACCAAACTACCAGGTGTGAAACAGGGAAGGGACTCAGGGGGTATGCTAATTTGGTATAGAGCAGACCTAACCCACTCTATTAAATTAATCAAAACAGGAACATGTTACATCTGGCTCGAAATTCAAAAGGAAATGATCTTAAAAGAGAAAAATGTCCTCCTGTGTGCTAACTATATCCCCCCCACTAGAATCCCCATACTTTAATGAAGACAGCTTCTCCATTCTGGATGGGGAAATTAATCATTTACAGGCCCAGGGACGTGTACTAGTCTGTGGTGACCTAAATGCCAGAACCGGACAAGAACCTGACACCCTCAGCACACAGGAGGACAAACACCTTCCTGGAGGTGACAGCATTCCCTCCCCCATATGCCCCCCTAGGCACAACTATGACAACATAACCAACAAAAACAGCTCACAACTCCTGCAGCTCTCTCGCACGCTGGGTATGTACATAGTCAATGGTAGGCTTCGAGGGGACTCCTATGGTAGGTACACCTATAGCTCATCCCTTGGGAGTAGTACTGTAGACTACTTTATCACTGACCTCAACCCAGAGTCTCTCAGAGCGTTCACAGTCAGCCCACTGACACCCCTATCAGATCACAGCAAAATCAGTCTACTTGAACAGAGCTATGATCAATCATGAGGCATCAAAGCCAAAGGAACTGAATAATATTAAGAAATGCTATAAATGGAAGGAACGTAGTTTGGAAACATAGCAAAAAACTATTAGGCAACAACAAATTCAATCCCTTTTAGACAACTTCCTGGACAAAACGTTCCACTGTAATAGTGAAGGTGTAAACTTGGCAGTAGAAAATCTAAACAGTATATTTGACCTCTCTGCTTCCCTATCAAATCTAAAAATTTCAAACAGAAAACTGAAGAAAATGAACAATGACGACAAATGGTTTGATGAAGAACGCAAAAACCTAAGAAAGAAATTGAGAAACCTGTCCAACCAAAAACATAGAGACCCAGAAAACCTGAATATGGCGAATCACTAAAACAATAAAGAAATACACTACGGAAAATAAAGGAACAGCACGTCAGAAATCAGCTCAATGTAATTGAAGCATCCATAGACTCTAACCACTTCTGGGAAAATTGGAAAACACTAAGAATTATCTATCCAAAATGGAGATGTATGGGTAAACCACTTCTCCAATCTTTTTGGCTCTATAACAAAGCACAAACAGAAAAAACATATACATGATCAATACAATTTGTAAGTCGCTCTGGATAAGAGCGTCTGCTAAATGACGTAAATGTAAATGTAAATACAAATATTAGAATCAACTATTAAAGACTACCAGAACCCACCTGATTATCCAATTACCTTGAATGAACTACAGGACAAAATAAAAACCCTCCAACCCAAAAAGGCCTGTGGTGTTGATGGTATCCTCAATGAAATGATAAAATATACAGACAACAAATTCCAATTGGCTATACTTAAACATCATCCTTAGCTCTGGCATCTGCCCCAATATTTGGAACCAAGGACTGATCACCCCAATCCACAAAAGCGGAGACAAATTTGACCACAATAACTACCGTGGGATATGCATCAACAGCAACCTTGGGAAAATCCTCTGCATTATCATTAACAGCAGACTCGTACATTTTCTCAGTGAAAACAATGTACTGAGCAAATGCCAAATTAGCTTTTTACCAAGTTATCATATGACAGACCACATATTTACCCTGCACACCCTAATTGACAAACAAACAAACCAAAACAAAGGCAAAGTCTTCTCATGCTTTGTTGATTTCAAAAAAGCCTTAGACTCAATTTGGCATGAGGGTCTGCTATACAAATTGATGGAAAGTGGTGTTGGGTGAAAAACATACGACATTATAAAATCCATGTACACAAACAACAAGTGTGCGGTTAAAATTGGCATAAAAAACATTTCTTCCCACAGGGCCGTGGGGTGAGACAGGAATGCAGCTTAAGCCCCACCCTCTTCAACATATTTATCAACGAATTGGCGAGGGCACTAGAACAGTCTGCAGCACCCGGCCTCACCCTACTAGAATCTAAAGTCAAATGTCTACTGTTTGCTGATGATCTGGTGCTTCTGTCACCAACCAAGGAGGGCCTACAGCAGCACCTAGGTCTTCTGCACAGATTCTGCCAGACCTGGGCTCTGACAGTAAATCTCAGCAAAGCCAAAATAATGGTGTTCCAAAAAAGGTCCAGTCGCCAGGCCCAGAAATACAAATTCCATGTAGACACCGTTGCCCTAGAGCACACCAAAAACTATACATACCTTGGCCTAAACATCGGCGCCACAGGTAACTTCCACAAAGCTGTGACTGATCTGAGAGACAAGGGAAGAAGGGCCTTCTATGCCATCAAAAGGAACATAAAATTTGACATACCAATTAGGATCTGGCTAAAAATACTTGAATCAGTTATAGAACCCAATGCCTTTTATGGTTGTGAGGTCTGGGGTCCGCTCACCAACCAAGAATTCACAAAATGGGACAAACACCAAATTGAGACTCTGCATGCAGAATTCTGCAAAAATGTCCTCCTTGTACAACGTAAAACACCAAATAATGCCTGCAAAAGCAGAATTAGGCCGATACACGCTAATTATCAAAATCCAGAAAAGAGCTGCTAAATTCTACAACCACCTAAAAGGAAGCGATTCCCAAACCTTCCATAACACAGCCATCACCTACAGAGAGATGAACCTGGAGAAGAGTCCCCTAAACAAGCTGGTCCTGGGGCTCTGTTCAAACACAAACAGACCCCACAGAACCCCAGGACAGCAACACAATTAGACCCAACCAAATCATGAGAAAAATATATAATTACTTGACACATTGGAAAGAATTAACAACAAAAAATGAGCAAACTAGAATGCTATTTGGCCCTAAACAGAGAGTACACAGCAGCAGAATACCTGATCACTTGTGACTGACCCAAACGTAAGGAAAGCTTTGACTATGTACAGACTCAGTGAACACAGCCTTGCTATTGAGAAAGGCCGCCGTAGGCAGACTTGGCTCTCAAGAGAAGACAGGCTATGTGCACACTGACCACAAAATGAGGTGGAAACTGAGCTGCACTTCCTAACCTCCTGCCAAATGTATGACCATATTAGAGACACATATTTCCCTCAGATTACACAGATCCACAAAGATTTCAAAAACAAACCACATTTTGATAAACTCCCATATCTACTGGGTGAAATACCAGTGTGCCATCACAGCAGCAAGATTTGTGACCTGTTGCCACAAGAAAAGGGCAACCAGTGAAGAACAAACACCATTGTAAATACAACCCATATTTATGTTTATTTATTTTCCCTTTTGTACTTTAACCATTTGCACATCGTTACAACACTGTAACGATATATATATATATATAGATATACACACATAATATGACATTTGAAATGTCTTTATTCTTTTGGAATAAGTGTAATGTTTACTGTTCACTTTTATTGTTTATTTCATTTTTTGTGTATTATCTACTTCCCTTGCTTTGGCAATGGTAACATATGTTTCCCATACCAATAAAGCACCTTGAATTGAGAGAGAGAGGGAGAAAGAGAGAGAGAGTCTGTGTTCACTTGCACATTTCGGTATTGATTGAATCTCTAACAAACTCCAGGGTCGCCTTATTGGGACGAGGCTGAGATCACTGTGACCTCTCACAGATACACTGTTTGACCTAACAATGATTCATCTCAGAATAGGAGAAATACAAAGATACAGTGGTTGGGTCTTTTTTCTTCTTCATGCTGTGATCTTCATGCAACACCTTCATATACAGACGTAGGATCTTATTTTGAGCAAGTTTGCTACAGCAGGAAAATAATCCTGCAGCAACAGGACATGCTAATTATTATGTGGATTATAATTAATGGCCATTTTTGTAGGGGTTGGTAAGATTTTTGGTAAGGGAAAATCAAGTCTGAAATTTCATTGTGGATCTTACAATCTTCAGAAGCCTTTTTAAAACTTCAAATACACTACAGGTTAAACATTTCCTACATTGCAGGAAAGTTCTCCTGCAACAGGGTGATCAAATTAAGATACTATATCTGTACTGTACTGGCATCACAACCCACAGAGATACTGTCCACTGGTTCCCATTCCAATTGTGTTCAATAAAATTAATCAGTTATAGATTGTATCATAGTGTTGTAAGAGTGACAGTTATCCACCTATTCAATGTGATTGGATGACAAAAGCTGCTGAAAAAAGTAGACACACACAAGGTGCAAGTGTGAGTCCACGTCAACACACTCACGTCAAACAGCTTCTCGATGTACATCTCCTCGTTGACGCGATCTCGCAGGATGTCCTGGTTCTGCCGCACAAACGTTATATAAGTATCAGCCAGGTCCATCCCTGGCTTCTGAGAGCAGAGAGAGAGAGGGAGGAGAAGGTGAGAGATGGAAAAACACAAGGATTAAACACAGGGAAGTATAATAGGTAAGTTCAGTTGAGAAAGACAGTATTAGTCCTTAACAATTCATCAGAGTAGGTCCATATTCATTGACTTAAGTTTTATTTTCGATGGAAAACATGGACACTGAATTTTAACTGTTGCATGCTAACAAATCCCCTTCTCTTCGAGACGTAAAAAAAAATAAAAAAATAAAAACACAAAACACACACCACAATTACTGGCAGAATAACAAGCGGTGGAGCTGTTACCAGCTAAACATTTAGTGAATGTCAAAGCAATCGTTTCGCCAGAGGAGAGAGGCCAGAGGCAGAAAAGAGGGTTAGACCTCTTCCATTCACACTCTGTGTCAGTGGGAGATTACACTGTAATGCTATTGTAATTGCTTTGACATCTTTCACACCCATTTCACAGGGCCTTAGATGGCCCCCAGGGCCTGATGTCCCGCTACGGTTCTGAACACGGCACGCCAACTCCCCTGTGGAAAACAAGGAAACAGAGCTATGTGCCGATTTTAAAAGATGGACGCGGAAAACCCCTTCTCCTGATGTTTTTCCATAGAGACGGAAGAGAGGACTGTGATTACAAACGGTCATTATAGCAACTGAAGAGGAAGGTGGGTAACTGACACACTGGGGTGATTGTCCTATGTGTGTGTGTGGCCTTCCTTACCTTAGGTTGAGGTAGTCAGAGCTGGGAGCATGTAAACAGGTGCATTGATGTAACGGAGGTGACGCTGCCATAACGGAGGTGACTCTGACGTGATGGAATGACCCTGACTCACTGTCGTGTAATTACTCTAAAAATAACGAATTTCAAACTTGGCGTAGTCGTCACCCACTGTCTAGGTCACAGTCAGGAAGTGTGTGAACTTCATAAGAGGTAATTCTAATTAATTTCATGGCCCTACACTGATAAGCCATAGCCAATGTAAAATAATCACATATTATGAGACAGACAATCACCGGTTCAATTAAAAACCTAGATCAAACTCTGCACAAATACAACTCATTTCAAACCAGGGAAGCATCATGATATCCTGTATATTTCAAAGAAAGTTGTTGTTCACTCATTGCCACGTAACTGAACTCATTGTGCTTGACTGAATGGCTCAGTGTTAGTTGCCTAGCAGCATAACAGCCATTCTAAAATGTGTTCAAAATAAACTCTGACGCTCATATTTCCCCTCAACATATTACCTCTCTTATACAAATACTACCTAAATAAATACTACCTAAATAAATACTACCTAAATAAACCTGGAACGTTGGGTAGAGCTTCTTTATAGATCATGCAGTAAAAATATATATTTTTTATCCATGCTGTTCCTAAATGCATAAAATAACACATTAATACAAAGTGTAGAAATGTGTTTCTCAAAGACATTTAATATACAATTATATAATACAACGTGACATGCAGTTCCCAATAATTCATATGGACGTTTGATTACCTGCACCTCACTGTCATGGGATTAAATTACAGTAAGGGGGATGTTAGGGGGGGGACCCTGCTACAGGGATGTTAGGGTGGGGGGGGACCCTGCTACAGGAATGTTAGGGGGGGGCCTGATGATTGACAGGCCTGTCAGGAAACTGTAATCCAGTGGGTGGAGACTTTGAATTCACCACTTCCTGAGCTGCAGTGAGTGACAGTATGGATTGGACAGGTGTGTGTGTGTGTGTGTGTGTGTGTGTGGTAATGATGTGTGTGGGGTGGTGTGGGGTGGTGTGTGTGTGGGGTGGTGTTTTTGGGTGTGTGTGGGGTGGTGTGTGTGTGTGGGGGGGATGGTGTGATTGTGTGTGTGGGGGGGGTGGTGTGTGTGTGTGTATGTCAGGATCATTGGCAATATATCACTGTTTCTGTTGTCACAAGGGCATTAATCCCCCCACCTTCAAGGCAGAGCCCTCTCCATTACTATCTCTCCCCCACCCTCTTCCCCTCTCTCTCTTCTTCAGTGACAAGGTGACAAAGCAGTGTGACAGGGATGCACGGAGAAAGAGATGGACAATGAGATGGAGGCATGGAGAAAATATGCTATCAATACAAAGTGGAGAAATGTGTTTCTCATAAAGACATTCATTTAATATAAAATGATATAATACAAAGTGACATGAATGTATTCAATCGAAGGTTACATGCAGTTCCCAATAATTCATATGGACATTTGATGACCTGCACCTCAGTGTCATGGGGTTAAAGTACAGTAAGGGGGACCCTGCTACATGTTAGGGTGGGGGGGGGGAGCTGTGGGGTTAGGGTCAGGGGGGTTGGGTCTGATGATTGACAGGGCTGTCAGGAAACTGTAATCCAGTGGGTGGAGACATTTAATCCACCACTTCCTGAGCTGCAGTGAGTGACAGTATGGATTGGACAGGTGTGGGGTGGTATGTATGTGTGCGTGCGTGCGTGCGTGTAGGGTGGTGTGTTTGTGTGTGTGTGTGTGTGTGGGAGGGCAGGGGGTGTTTGTGTGTATGTATGTCAGGATCATTGGCAATATATCACTGTCCGTGTTGTCACAAGGGCATCAATCCCGCCACCACACCACCTCACAACCCCCAAGGCAGAGCCCTCTCAGAGGCATATAGAAAGAGATGGAGAAAGAGATGGAAGAATGGAGAAAGAGATGGAGAAAGAGATACTGTAGAGAAAGAGATGGAGGCATAGAGAAATATATACTGTAGAGAAAGAGGAGGCGGCATAGAGAAAGATATACTGTAGAGAAAGAGATGGAGGCATAGAGAAAGATATACTGTAGAGAAAGAGATGGAGGCATAGAGAAAGATATACTGTAGAGAAAGAGATGGAGGCATAGAGAAATAAACTCAGCAAAAAAAGAAACGTCCTCTCACTGTCAACTGCGTTTACTTTCAGCAAACTTAACATGTGTAAATATTTGTATGAACATAACAAGATTCAACAACTGAGACAAACTGAACAAGTTCCACAGACATGTGACTAACAGAAATGGAATAATTGGTCCCTGAACAAAGGGGGGAGAGTCAAAATCAAAAGTAACAGTCAGTATCTGGTGAGGCCACCAGCTGCATTAAGTATTTCAGTGCATCTCCTCCTCATGAGCTGCACCAGATTTGCCAGTCCCACTCCAGAATACAGGCCTCGGTGTAACGCTCATTCCTTCGACGATAAACGCAAATCCAACCATCACCCCTGGTGAGACAAAACCGTGACTCGTCAGTGAAGAGCACTTTTTGCCAGTCCTGTCTGGTCCAGCGACGGTGGGTTTGTGCCCATAGGCAATGTTGTTGACGGTGATGTCTGGTGAGGACCTGCCTTACAACAGGCCTACAAGCCCTCAGTCCAGCCTCTCTCAGCCTATGGCGGACAGTCTGAGCACTGATGGAGGGATTGTGCGTTCCTGGTGTAACTCGGATAGTTGTTGTTGCCATCCTGTACCTGTCCTGCAGGTGTGATATTCGGATGTACCGATCCTGTGCAGGTGTTACACGTGGTGTGCCACTGCGAGGACGATCTGCTGTCCGTCCTGTCTCCCTGTAGCGCTGTCTTAGGCATCTCACAGTACGGACATCGCAATTTATTGCCCTGGCGACATCTGCAGTCCTCATGCCTCCTTGCAGCATGCCTAAGGCACGTTCACGCAGATGAGCAGGGACCCTGGGCATCTTTCTTTGTTGTTTTTCAGAGTCAGTAGAAAGACCTCTAGTTTTCATAACTGTGACCTTAACTGCCTACCGTCTGTAGGCTTTTAGTGTCTTTATGACTGTTCCAGAGGTGCATGTTCCTTAATTACTTATGGTTCATTGGACAAACATGGGAACAGTGTTTAAACCCTTTACAATGAAGACCTGTGAAGTTATTTGGATTTTTACAAATTATCTTTGAAAGACAGGGTCCTGAAAAAGGGACATTTCTTTTTTTGCTGAGTTTAGATGGAGGCATGGAGAAGGATGGAGACATGGAGGAGATAGAGATGGAGGCATGGAGAAAGAGACGGAGGCATGGACCAGGTTCCAACATTACTACACTCCAGATTGGGGCCATAACAGAATACACACCGGCCGCCCTCTGTCACGCTCTGCTCTCTTTCAAAGAATGAGCCTCAGTTCTGTACTTGACTTGTAGCCAAACATGCTAGACACACAACCACACACACAGGCTATTCCAGACTGTCAACAATCTAGTGTGAAATCAAATTATGTCAAAGGGATGCAGATGGAAAAAGGTGTGTGTGGTGGTGGAGGAGTTGCCGGAGGTGGTGGTGGAGTTGGTGGTGGAATTGCCAGAGGTGGTGGTAGAGTTGACTCTACTGATAACTACTTTGAGGAAAAATGTACTTGCTTTGACTGTGATATGTGGTTGTCTTACCTAGCTATCTTAAGATGAATGCAATAACTGTAAGGCGCTATGGATAAGAGCGTCTGCTAAATGACTAAAATGTACAAATGTGGTGGGGTGGTGGTGGTGGTGTAGTGGGGATGGTGGTTTAGTGGTGGTGGTGTGGTGGTGCTGGTGTAGTAGTGGTGGTGGTGTAGTGGTGGTGGTGTTGGTGTAGTAGTGGTGGTGGTGGTTTAATGGTGGTGTAATAGTGGTGGTGGTGGTTTAGAGGTGGTGTAGTAGTGGTGGTGGTGTGGGGCAGCAATGACTGGTTAACCTGAGGGGGATAAGCGCTGAAAGCTGTGGAGATAGAGAAAGGAAGAGCGAGAGAGAGAGCTGCTAATTATACACTGCTACCAATCTGGTTTCCTGCCCTGGATCTGTTTCCCCCAGGTGCAGCTAGTTGTGTGTGTGTGTGGGAGGGATCTTAACCTTTCGTGACAAGGACCCAAAAGAGTTTTCTGCTAAATGCCCCAGCGACACAACCCTCCTCCACTCTCCCATCTCTTTAGCTCACCTGTAAGAGGGGCTTAACAGCTTTCGGTTCCCTCCACACAAAAGCGCAAGGTGGTTACATTATAATTTCAGGTGAAGGGAGGAGGAGCAGGAGAGCAGATTTGGCAGGCTCAGAGCTCTGGGAACCAGTGTCAATGGGACACGTGGGATTCGCTGAGTCAAGGACAGGCGGGAGGGGGAGGTTTGAAGAGAAGGACAAAGGCTTGGCTGGCTTTATCAACAGTCCCACTCATGGATGCTGAAAAGGGTGTCAGAGTGTGCTTGGTTACGATAGAGTGAAACCACCTCTTGCTTTGGGTTAAAAGTTGGATTTGTGAGTCGAAACAGGCCTCCCTAACCAGAAATGGAGCGCTGCCTACTGGTGAGTGGACTGAATCCTTACCACTAGACCACCAGGGCAAACCTTTTGATGGCTTAAGAACAAGAGTATGTCACAATGAAGTGGCTAAACTGACCAAGTAATGACACCCTGGCCCTGCTTTCACATTTAGTGAATCAGAGACTTAGCCTTGCAATCCCTGACCAATGGAGAGTCGGCGGAATGTGCCTGTCCAGAGTGAGAATTATACCGTGACATTTTTAATTAATGAATAATTCCAGCACCCAAACAGTGTACTGTGCACTCGAGCCATTGGATGAATGGAAAGAGACATCTGTTACAAAACACTAAAAAGTGTAATGACATTCTGTATTTGACATTGGGTCTACACTATTACCTTTTTTGTAGTAAGAAAAGCTGGGACACCTGAAAAGGGGCTGAGATACGAGACGGTCCCGGGATGACAAGTGCAGCCACACAGAAAAAATATTTACCACTCTAGCAGTACAAATGGTATTTTAAACAAATAGGAGAATTATTAAATTAGCATTATTTCAAGTCACCCCCCCAAAGTTTGACTTTGTTGCATTTAGGGGGTCTGAGATCCCCCTGGGCCCCCCGTAATGAGTCATTGCATCTCTCTTTGGGTTATTAGAGGGCTTCCTCATCGCTGTATTTGTCATCTTTCTGTCGGCTGATTGAGCTCCTGCTTCCTGCCATGGTGCTGTCACTCAATAGTGTTGATGCGGCATGTAGTGACCGCCCATGACCGACACCTTGGCAAATCGCTCAAAAAACGTTTTCATTAGCCAACGGTGCCAATAATTAGCCCTGCACGTCATCACAACCTCAAATACTGTGACACAACGGTGTTTCAAGGCAAAATGTTAAAATATTTCACCCACATTTAACATCAGCGTCTGATGATAAACATCTAACAAATATGATCTTGCTCAATACCAGTAAGACATTGTTAGAAATGAAGGAGAAATAATACTCACAGGCACATCCACATACTTGGCAGCTGCTTTCACCTTTGAGGCAAAGGAAAGATACAAAAAAAGTTCAACTGAGCAGATTCGGTTACAACAAATGACATATTGCTTTTCTTAGCACTGAATGCAAAGGGTCCGCATTCTCTGGAGTGGAACAAAAAAGCTTACCGTGAAAGATAGGATAGAAGAAAAGAATGTCCCTTCGTCATATCTGGAGAGTTTGGAGAGAACACCGTCTAAAACTCCAGCAAACTGCCAGGAGAAAGAAGAAAATCAAACATGTTAGTTGCCATTTGTAAAAAGAAGGTGGGGTATGAATGTACTGCCTGAATGACTTTCTTCTCTTCACATTTTTTATTGTATGCGTTCCGCTCTTCTTTTGGTTATAACATATTCTATCATATTTTGTATACAATATGAGAACAATTAACTGGGTTATATCACACCTTAGTTCTATTTTACTAAGAAAGTGTTTCTTAATAAAATAGGCATTGGATTTGAGGTGGAGAAGGGCTGAAATATACAGTATCTATATGCAGGATTAGGGTTTCAAAGGGAGGGTATATTACTGGAAACTTTTTAAGTTTACCAGTAAACTACAAGGTATCTATTTTGGTATCTTTCAAGGATTTTATGAAATCTATCACAATACATCTAGTGGCCCTTTTACATACTTCAGAGAATCACAGATGTCTGTAATAATCTCTTGCCCTCGGTGTGGCCCTGTCACATGTAAAATATGAAATTATTAAATAAGAAGATTTTAAAATATTTTAAAAATTGTATGACAAAGCTGTAAAACATTAACCTAAATATAAACCATCAATTTAGTGAATTCCATTGGTGTTTAATATGAGGGTTTCAGCATGAAATATACTTATATATATATATATATACACATTTTTTGTACAAACCTTTATTTATATTACTATGTCAATATGTATTTGTTGTTAATGTTGTGACGTCAAACTGGTGGCAGTTGTGAAAAAAGTACTTTTTTGAAGAATTAATGGAAAATAATGCCATCGTTGATTAGATGCTTTTTTTTCATTAATTAGGCTATTTTCTATTGAACCATATGGTTTATCTACTAGAAACCCATGGACAATATGGACACATATATGATAAATGAATACTATATAAAACAAACATTTAATAATGTTATTCAAGTATAAATTACCAACAGTTATGATAGATTGCCATAGATTTCCAGTTAATAATCCAAAATGACAGAAGATTCCAGTAACTTTGGTAAATTACTGGTAGCTTTGCAACACTATGCAGGATGTAGTCATTGGGTCTGTAGAGGATGTGCACTAACATACCTTTGTGACCATGGAGGAAATCATGTCTTTAAACGCATCATCGATCAGGACATCGATTTTCGAATGGTACTGTTGCTGAGGAGGGGGTAGGGAGACAAGCAAACAGTTTTAAGATCTATGATGAGGGAGATAAGGTAAAAATGATTCCTTCATTTTGGCATGCACGCACACACGCACACACTCTCTCTCTATCCTGACTCCCTACCCAAAACATTCAGCAGAGAAAATCTTCCCATGTAGCACCGGTGAGTTAAGCAGCTAATAGGGCCATTATGTGGCTGAATGGCATTCCCGCTCTCATTGGATGGCAAAGGAATTCGAAGGATACTTTTTGTGCTTCCCCACAATTAGAGCAGCCTTGTGTTCCTCTAAAGCACCGGTCCAGCTGCGGAGACCAAAGGCTCACACTAGATTCAATTAATCCGCCATTTCATGTCTCATAACCCCTATATTCATGAGTATTTTTTACCCTCCCAAAAAAATCTGCCAAAAAGAGGGAGGGATAGAAAGGAGTGAGAGAGAGAAGAGAGTGAGATGGGGGATAGAAGAGGGAGGGAGAGCCTCCATTTGCGGCGTTGAATGGCTGCCTTCGACGCTCGCACGGCAGCCAGGGAGTTCATCTCTTGGCGACAATGCCCTTTCACGACGCGTCTAAAGAACACCCAAATTAAAAATTTCAATCAACAAAGCCTGCAGATCGGTGACAAATTGAGGGTGCATGGAGGTCACCATCGGCAGCCCTCATTTTCTTTTCACCTTTTTCTTCATCCCACGAAATGGCAGCTTCTTTCATAAACAGAATTTCAAGCGAATCTTAAGGACTTTTTTTTTTTACCTCTAATAACACTCCTGTGTTTGCTTTTTATTTTACAGAGGAGGCCGAATTGTGAGGTCCTTCTTCACATTAGAGAATATTAAATTGTGAGGTCTTTTGAAATGTGTGCACCACACCCAAAATAACAATTAATTTTTAAAACTTTTATCTGGTAGCAAACTGCTAAGAGCCCGAGTTGTTTTATTCTAAGGTGCAACTGGCATTTCCAAATGTAAGCTTCCCATTCCAATGACAATAACAACAACATAGTTAATTGATTATTTCTTTAGACATGATGATCCTGGTGATATATTGGTATACAGCAAGACAGTCCCAATTTGCAGAGATGCTTTTGATGAAGATATTCGATTAAGCATTCGCTGGGGAATGATTTCGGGGTAGAGCTATCTATGAAGTGGAAAATCACAAAGGGACACATTCCTCCGTTCTATTGAAGTCTCCTACCTCAGCCAGCTTGTACTTTGAGAAAAAATTCATTTCTGATCTCCTAAAAGTTTAGACGACTTCTCCATTCAGCAGTTTGAATAGGAAGTATGATGAGCTGGCAATGGCAGACGCCATTCAGCGCGCAAACATCTGAAATGCCAGGATCTCTTTTGTGTCGATCAGAAGCGAGCACTCTGGCATAGACCGCTATGCACAAAGACATTCTCTGGTGAATGTGCAACATAGTGTTTGGATTTAGTTCAAATTGAGGTCCCTTTGAGACAAGGACCAGAGGAAGTTAAATTTGTTTGCATATATGAATGTGCTCTTAAAAAACACTGTTCCACCATTGTTCAATTCCATTAAAAAAACTCTAATATAATAAAAAGATCTGTAGTGGCAGGTAGCCTAGTGGTGAAGAGCGTTTAGCCAGTCGAATCCCCAAGACGACTAGGTGATTAAATCTGCCGATGTGCCCTTGAACAAGGCACTTGTAAATGTTTTCAGTAGGTGTAAGCGTGACAAGGAGGGGACTAACAAAGAAAGCTGAAGGTGGTTTAAGATTCTACAAAGGGATGAAGAACACTTACCCATTGTTTGTCAATCTTGGATTCAAACAATGACGTGCAGGATGTATGAAAATGAAACCAAGGAAAGAGTGAAAGAAAAAAAACAAGCAAAATCATCACCTTAAATTCAATAGCATTAGATGATTACAGTAAACAGTTTGCACACAATAATTTCATTTAAATATTTGATTATGCAGTATGTGTGTATGATACAAAAAAAACTATTTAACACCCCCAGGAAATTGTTAATATCTCTGCATATACAGTACCAGTCAAAAGTTTGGACACACCTACTCATTCAAGGGTTTGTATTTATTTTTACAATTTTCTACATTGCAGAATAACAGTGAAGACATCAAAACTATGAAATAACACATATGGAATCATGTAGTAACTAAACATTTTCAAATAAGCAAAGAAAAACAACAGTCCATCATTACTTTAAGACATGAAGGACAGTCAAAGCGGGAAATTTCAAGAACTTTTAAAGTTTCTTCAAGTGCAGTCTCAAAAACCATCAAGCGCTACGATGTAACTGGCTCTCATGAGGACCGCCACAGGAAAGGGAGACCCAGAGTTACCTCTGCTGCAGAGGATAAGTTATTTAGAGTTAACTCAACCTCAGATTGCAGCCCAAATAAACGCTTCAGAGTTCAAGTAACAGACACATCTCAACATCATCTGTTCAGAGGAGACTGCGTGAATCAGGCCTTCATGGTCCAATTGCTGCAAATAAACAACTACTAAAGGACATCAATAAGAAGAAGAGACTTGCTTGGGCCAAGAAGCACGAGCAATGGACATTAGACCGGTAGAAACCTGTCCTTTGGTCTGATGAGTCCAAATGTGAGATTTTTGGTTCCAACCCGGCATGTCTTTGTGAGACGCAGAGTAGGTGAACGGATGATCTCTGCATGTGTGGCTTCCACCGTGAAGCATGGAGGAGGTGGTGTGATGGTGCTTTGCTGGTGACACCGTCTGTGATTAGAATTTAGAATTCAAGGCACACTTAACCAGCATGGCTACCACAGCATTCTACAGCGATACACCATCCCATCTGATTTGGGATGAGTTGGAACGCAGAGTGATGGAAAAGCAGCCAAAAAAAGCTCAGCATATGTGGGAACTCCTTCAAGACTGTTGGAAAAGCATTCCAGGTGAAGCTGGTTGAGAGAATGCCAAGAGTGTGCAAAGCTGTCATCTCTGCAAAGGGTGGCTTCTTTGAAGAATATAAAATATATTTTGATTTGTTTAACACTTTTTCGGTTACTACATGATTCGATATGTGTTATTTCATAGTTTTTATGTCTTCACTATTATTCTACAATGTAGAAAATTGTAAAAATAAAGAAAAACCCTTGAATGAGTAGGTGTGTCCAAACTTTTGACTGGTACTGTACATAATGGTCTGGTTTGCCGAACCTGGATTAGACTTAACCTACTACCGAACTGAAAATAATGCTAAATGGAGAATCGCCATTGAAAGTTATTTTTAGCCGAATACTTCATCCGAGTCAGGTATACCTACATTGTATAAGATTTATATACATGTCAATTTTAACTATTAACATACATTTCTGTAGAAAGTGGAAAAAGGTTTGATAAGTATGCAATTTGCACTGAAGATGTCCATTAACACAGTGGTTCCCAACATTTTCTTGAACCGTGGCACACATTGATTGGATAAAAAAAAATTCTGAGGCACACATTCTTTTACTAATAGTTGATTTAGTGGCAATGACCTCCATCTCATCTGAACCAAACTGGAAATCATCAATTTTTTTGTGACAAAGATGTGTTTTAGATTAAATAGTGTTTATTAAAAATAAATGTAGCTCCGGTAAAATCAATGACTGGATATGAATGGACAAAGCCATCGATCCCTTGACACCATTCGTTCCAATGTGAAGACTCAATAGAGAAATGCACAATTTGAACTATTCCAGGAAGTGATGTTGCAGGCTAGCTCAATGTTGCCCCCTCTCATTGACTAACTCAAGTTGAAGGCTGCCATTAGCAACTCAATTATCCTTATAAGTTCTTCTGTGTGCGATTTAAAAATTATCGGTTCAAGAATGTACATCTGGAGTATTAGAAGCAATTATTGGTGCCACGATTGTCTTCCAAAAATGTTTTTATTTCCACAAAGATTCACCACGAAGAGTGCCATTTTTACATTCACTATATTGGGGATCCTGTTTTCCGCTAACAACGGCCTTGAATTTCCGTGGCTTCAATAAGAGGGGGCAGTCATTCTCCAATGGGTACAGGTTTTAATTTTTAAGCGTAAAGGTCTAGAGATGAGTGGTTTTCTGCATTGTAAAGGTGCAACCACAGACATAAAGCCATGCTCCGTTTGTTTCTATAGCGGAGGCTGTTGTACTGCAAAGCCCAATCAGACTTGCCTGTGCTAATGGTTCTCAGATGCAAAGTAAAATTGTGACTCGTTTCAGGAAACTAGGCGGGTCACTACTTCACAGGAGAGCCATTTGAATGTAACCTTTTTTTAATCAAAATGAGTTTTTTGGCAGAAATGCATTCTGAAATGTGAACTTTCATGTGCCTTAATAACAGACTTGAGTGCCATCGGTAAATACGAATAAAATTGTTAAATTATGAGCCTAGTTGGTTTAGCCACAGAAAAAGTCAGCAACCTTACCGCTTACCATGATTGGTTGATATAATGAGTGGGCTGGACATGCCAAGAGATGAGTTCAGATTGGTCTGCCATATACCATGCTTCGGTCCATTTGAGCTGGTCAGTATGTGTAGGTAATCCTGTCTATCGCAGCTTTAAAAAAAATGTATAGCATAGTAGAACTGCGTAAGTGTTGCTCTCCACTTTCTGGAGGACCGAGAATTGAAATCAATGGCATTAAAGTATGATAGCTAAGGAGATGGAGAAAACACTACCAACTAAGGGCAACCATGGCATCCATGATATATATATGGGTAACATAGTCTAACTAGCTACATTTTCATTTGTTACGCGTTTCTAATTTTGACAGAAAGTCATTTTCATTTCAAGTTAAAGTGTACTGTCAACTAGCTAGCTAACGTTAGCTGGCAAGCATATCTCAGAACCATTTGCTTTGCTAGTTATAGCCTAATTTTAGCTAGCTAACATTGAACTTGGATGTTTAGCTACCTGCAGATTCATGCAGGGTAGTAACAACATGAGTTGGGATTATGGTTCATTGTTTACCTAGCTAGCTAGCTAGCTAGCTACATGTCTTAACAAAAGACTCCACTATGCAAGTAACCATTTCAATAGAATGTCACTGTGACGACTGTTGATAGACGTAGCTGGTAAATTCGCTCTGGCTATCTACTCCAACTTCAGAGCACTCTCATCTTAGTGTGCCAGAGCGCAGAATAACTGACAAATTTATGAACGCTTAACACCTGTTGAATATGGCCTGTGTCAGTAAAGCGTAAATTGTTGCCAGCAGCACAGTTGCAGTCACCAACACTCTGGATAACATAAAAACAGCCTAACCAGCTCTGCTAGGGTAAGTAAAATGGTCAGTTAGTTGTTCTCTCATTTGTGTCTGGAAGTAGCTAGCAAGCTAACCAATGTTAGCTTAGGAGCGTGACTGTTGTGATTAGGACTGAACGCTTGGATCAAGCCTTAAAGAGATGGGTGGGGCTAAAGCTTAAAAGGATGTGAATGATGCTGAATGGGTGTAGACAAAGAAGAGCTCTCCAGTAGGTACCAAAACATTTAATGGCCATTTTCTCAAAAGTATGTTACCATATTTATCAAATTTCAAACAGAATTACTTATCCATTGTTCCTCAAATAAAGTGTATGATATACCATTTTGTAGCTCTGTGTCTCTGCTTTTATCCAATGTAAAAAACACAATTTCAAATTTTGCTATGTAACACCGAATCAAGGCGGTCGGTCACAATTACACAAATTACTTAGTCATGATGCTCACCCCTCAAATGACACAAATGTAAGAGCAGCTCTAGCTCACCGGACTTGAAAAAACGATACAGATGCAGAGTGCATTCGGAAAGTATTCAGACCCCTTCACTTTTTCCAAATATTGTTACGTTACAGCGTTATTTTGAAATTGACCAAATTAATTTTGGATTAAAAATGATTAAATTGTTGTTTTTCCCTTATCAATCTACACATAATACCTTATAATGACAAAGCAAAAACAGGCTTTTAGACATTTTTGCAAATGCATAATAAAAAATTTAAAAAACAGAACTATCAAATTTACATAAGTATTCAGACTGTTTACCTAGTACTTTGTTGAAGCACCTTTGGCAGCGATTACAGCCTGGGGTCTTCTTGGGTACGACGCAACAAGTCTGGCACACCTGTATTTGGGGAGTTTCTTCCATTCTTCTCTGCAGATCCTCTCAAGCTCTGTCAGGTTGGATGGGGAGCGTCAATGCAGAGCTATTTTCAGGTCTCTCCAGAGATGTTTGATCGGGTTCAAGTCCGGGCTCTGGCTGGGCCATTGAGAGACTTGTTCCAAAGCCACACCTGCATTGTCTTGGCTGTGTGCTTAGGGTCGTTGTCCTGTTGGAAGGTGAACCTTCGCCCCAGTCTGAGGTCCTGAGCTCTCTGGAGCAGATTTTCATCAAGGATCTCTGTACTTTGCACCGTTCATCTTTCCCTAGACCCTGACTAGTCTCCCAGTCCCTGCCGTTGAAAAACATCCTCACAGCATGATGCTGCCACCACGCTTCACCGTAAGGATGGTGCCAGGTTTCTTCCAGATGTGACGCTTGGCATTCAGGCCAAGGTGTTCTTGTTTGTCAAGGTCTGAGAATCCTTTAGGTGCCTTTTGGCAAACTCCAAGCGGGCTGTCATGTGCTCTTTACTGAGGATTGGCTTCCGTCTGGCCATTCTACCATGAAGGCCAGATTGGTGGAGTGCTGCAGAGATGGTTGTCTTTCTTCAATCTCGACAGAGGAACTCTAGAGCTCTGTCAGAGTGACCATCAGGTTCTTATTTTTATTTTTGATTTAACTAGGCAAGTTAGTAAAGAACAAATTCTTATTTACAATCACGGCCTACACCGGCCAAACCCGGACGACGCTGGGCCAATTGTGTGCCGCCCTATAGGACTACCAATCCCGGCCGGTTGTGATACAGCCTGGATTCGAACCAGGGTGTCTGTAGTGACGCCTCTAGCGTCACTAAGTGACCATTTTACAATTTTAGAATAAGGCTATAATGTAACAAAATGTGGAAAAATTGAAGGGATCTGAATACTCTGACTGCACTGTAACCATGTGCCAATCAATGAATTATCTGAATTATATTCCATGTTCATTCCACAGGTCATGTTTATAAGTGAATGTCCCCCAAAAATATAAAAGATTAGTAAAAGTTTCACGGCACACATGAGTCCCTCAAGACACACCAGTGTCCCGAGTCACACCGGTTAAAAACCACAGCATGGTGTGTTAAAAGCACTTAGAACATCACAAAGGAAGCATAATTTGAAAAATAAATGATTTCCTCAGAAAATAATAAAAGCAGAATAATGTACATATCTTTTTTTACCTTGAAGAGTTTCGCAACATCCTAACAAAAGGCAATGAAAAAAAAATATCCTCAAAATAATTTTACTGTGAAATATACTGTTCAAAAAAATAAAGGGAACACTTAAACAACACAATGTAACTCCAAGTCAATCACACTTCTGTAAAATCAAACTGTCCACTTAGGAAGCAACATTGATTGACAATAAATTTCACATGCTGTTGTGCAAATGGAATAGACAACAGGTGGAAATTATAGGCAATTAGCAAGACACCCCCAATAAAGGAGTGGTTCTGCAGGTGGTAACCACAGACCACTTCTCAGTTCCTATGCTTCCTGTTTTGGTCACTTTTGAATGCTGGCGGTGCCTTCACTCTAGTGGTAGCATGAGATGGAGTCTACAACCCACACAAGTGGCTCAGGTAGTGCAGCTCATCCAGGATGGCACATCAATGCAAGCTGTGGCAAGAAGGTTTGCTGTGTCTGTCAGCGTAGTGTCCAGAGCATGGAGGCGCTACCAGGAGACAGGCCAGTACATCAGGAGACGTGGAGGAGGCCGTAGGAGGGCAACAACCCAGCAGCAGGACCGCTACCTCCGCCTTTGTGCAAGGAGGAGCACTGCCAGAGCCCTGCAAAATGACCTCCAGCAGGCCACAAATGTGCATGTGTCTGCTCAAACGGTCAGAAACAGACTCCATGAGGGTGGTATGAGGGCCCGACGTCCACAGGTGGGGGTTGTGCTTACAGCCCAACACCGTGCAGGACGTTTGGCATTTTCCAGAGAACACCAAGATTGGCAAATTCGCCACTGGCGCCCTGTGCTCTTCACAGATGAAAGCAGGTTCACACTGAGCACATGTGACAGACGTGACAGTCTGGAGACGCCATGGTGAACGTTCTGCTGCCTGCAACATCCTCCAGCATGACCGGTTTGGCGGTGGGTCAGTCATGGTGTGGGGTGGCATTTCTTTGGGGGGCCGCACAGCCCTCCATGTGCTCGCCAGAGGTAGCCTGACTGCCATTAGGTACCGAGATGAGATCCTCAGACCCCTTGTGAGACAATGCTAGACCTCATGTGGCTGGAGTGTGTCAGCAGTTCCTGCAAGAGGAAGGCATTGATGCTATGGACTGGCGCGCCCGTTCCCCAGACCTGAATCCAATTGAGCACATCTAGGACATCATGTCTCGCTCCATCCACCAACGCCACGTTGCACCACAGACTGTCCAGGAGTTGGCGGATGCTTTAGTCCAGGTCTGGGAGGAGATCCCTCAGGAGACCATCCGCCACCTCATCAGGAGCATGCCCAGGCGTTGTAGGGAGGTCATACAGGCACGTGGAGGCCACACACACTACTGAGCCTCATTTTGACTTGTTTGATGGACATTACATCAAAGTTGGATCAGCCTGTAGTGTGGTTTTCCACTTTAATTTTGCGTGTGACTCCAAATCCAGACCTCCATGGGTTGATAAATTGGATTTTCATTGATCATTTTTGTGTGATTTTGTTGTCAGCACATTCAACTATGTAAAGATAAAAGTATTTAATAAGATTATTTCATTCATTCAGATCTAGGATGTGTTATTTTAGTGTTCCATTTATTTTTTGAGCAGTGTATTATAATGCTTTCAATGTGCAAAAACTCTTCAAAAAATAGTAATCCAAGAATCAAGAAGAATTGAACACACTTCTTGTTAATTATCCAAGGTGAATGGCTATATCCTATTTTGCATACCATAAGTAGATCAGAAATACATAATGTTTATTTGCTAAGCTACATACACTACATGGCCAAAAGTATGTTAACACCTGCTCGTCGAACATCTCATTCCAAAATCACGGGCATTAATATGGAGTTGGTCCCCCCTTTGCTGCGATAACAGCCTCCACTCTTCTGGGAAAGCTAGATGTTGGAACATTGCTGCGGGGACTTGCTTCCATTCAGCCACAAGAGTATTAATGCTACAGCGATTTTATGCTGTAGCGTTAAGATTTCCCTTCACTGGAACTAAGGGCCTAGACTGAACCGTGAAAAATAGCCCAAAAACAATTTTTCCTCTTCCACCAAACTTTACAGTTGGCACTATGCATTGTGGCAGGTAGCATTTTCCTGGCATCCGCCAAACCCAGATTAATCCGCTGGACTGTCAGATGGTGAAGTGTGATTTACCACTCCAGAGAACTCGTTTCCATTGTTCCAGAGTCCAATGGCGGCGAGCTTTACATCACTCCAACCAATGCTTGGCGTTGCGCATGGTGATCTTGGGCTTGTGTGTGGCTGCACAGCCATGGAAACCCATTTAATTAATCTCCCGACGAACAGTTATTGTGCTGTCATTGCTTCCAGAGGCAGTTTGGAACCCGGTAGTGAGAGTTGCAACTGAGGACAGACAATTTTAGAACACTCAACAGTCCCGTTCTGTGAGCTTGTGTGGCTTACCACTTCGTTGCTGAACAGTTGTTGCTCCTAGAAGTTTCCACAATAACAGCACTTACAGTTGACCGGGGCAGCTCTAGCAGGGCAAAAATCTCACCAACTGACTTGTTGGAAAGGTGGCATCCTATGACGGTGCCATGTTGAAAGTCACTGAGCTCTTCAGTACGGACCATTCTACTACCAATGTTTATCTATGGATATTGCATGGCTGTGTGCTCGATTTTATACACCTGTCAGCAAAGAGTGTGGCTAAAATAGCCTAATCCACAAATGTGAAAGTCTGTCCACATACTTTTGGCCATGTAGAGTATGTACACCTAAAATATAGCCTACTGTAGCCTATCAAAACTAATATCCTGTTGGAAACATATATATTTTTTGAATAATCAAATCCTCCTGCTGTAGGATTATTTTACTCCTGGAATGGAACTGGACATATTAAGATCCCACACCCGTAAATCAATGGTTCAGACACTGAATAGATAATGATAATGGACAGTATTTAGAACAGGTGAAACAACACCTTGCCATATCATAATAATCTCTTTAATTAATGCATTCATTCAATTAGGGCAATAATGACCATGGAGTTGGAATCTAAATTAGAATCTGTAGTGTACACTGAGTGTACAAACCTGAGTGCATCTGTTCGGCTATGAATCAACATCCTCAGGGACTTGAGAATGGAGCTGAAGGTTAAGGGGACAGTGAGCTTAGCTCTCAGTAGAGACACTGTGTAAATAGTCACCGGGTAGCGGAGGGTTAGCCTTTAGCAGGGTGAAATGCTGTAATGGAGAGATCGAGAGCTCATTCAGCCGCATCGATTTAGAGCAGCTGCTGCACGTTATCACTGATCTGGACGTGATATAAATGCGCCCATTGCAATGAATGTTTTGGCTGCATGGCAGTCAAGGTGATATGAAGATTACTGAATCTGTTACAGACCAAAGGAAACTTTAGTTCTTGAGCTCTTGAGGGAAACTCAGGCAAGGTAGGGAACAATACAGAACTCCTTTATGCAATCGCGGTGTCCGATTTTAAAATAGCTTTTCGGTGAAAGCACATTTTGCAATATTCTGAGTATATAGCCCGGCCATCACGGCTAGCTATTTTGACACCCACCAAGTTTGGCACTCACAAAACTCAGATTTACTATAAGAAAAATTTGATTACCTTTGCTGTTCTTCGTCAGAATGCACTCCCAGGACTTCTACTTCAACAACCAATGTTGTTTTGGTTTCAAATAATCCATAGTTATATCCAAATAGCTCCGTTTTGTTTGTGCGTTCAAGTCACTATCCGAAGGGTGACGCGGCGGCGCGTTTCGTGACAAAAGATTTCATAATATTCCATTACCGTACTTCGAAGCATGTCAAATGCTGTTTAAAATCAATTTTTATGAGATTTTTCTCGTAAAATAGCGATAATATTCCAACCGGGAGACGTTGTATCTGTTCAAACACTGAAAGTAAAACATGGAGTCGTCACATGCATGCGTGCGCCAGTGCCATTGTTCTCAGAAGGACCACTCTCCAAAACCCCTGCTGTTTTTCGCCCAGAGACTGCAGAGCTATCATTCAACGTTCTGGCGCCTTCCTAGAGCCAATGAAAGCCTTAGAAAATGTCACATTACAGCAGAGATCCTGTATTTTCAATAAAGAGGCTATAGAAGGACAAGAAATGGTCAGACAGGGCACTTCCCATATAGAATCTTCTCAGGTTTTGGCCTGCCATTTGAGTTCTGTTATACTCACAGACACCATTCAAACAGTTTTAGAAACGTTAGGGTGTTTTCTATCCAAATCTACTAATTATATGCATATTCTAGTTTCTGGGCAGGAGTAATAACCAGATTAAATCGGGTACGTTTTTTATCCGGCCGTGAAAATACTGCCCCCTATCCTTAACAGGTTTTAAGACAAAAAAAGGTCTTTAAACTGACTTGCTTTTAAAAGATGTCTAGAAATGTACACTCCCTATTGCTGACAATAAATTATGTATAACTGGGCTAATAACTCACTAACGGGTTCGTGCCCAGGCTCTGTCGCAGCCGGCCGCGACCGGGGGGCCCATGGGGCGGCTCACAATTGGCCCAGCGCAGTCCGAGTTAGAGAGGGTTTGGCCGACAGGGATATCCTTGTCTAATCGCGCACTAGCGACTCCTGTGGCGGGCCGGCCGCAGCGCACGCCGACATGGTCGCCAGGTGTACGGTGTTTCCTCCGACACATTGGTGAGGCTGGCTTCCGGGTTGGATGGGCATTGTTTCAAGAAGCAGTGCGGCTTGGTTGGTTGTGTTTCGGAGGACGCATGGCTCTCGACTTTCGCTTCTCCCGAGTCCGTACGGGCGTTGCAGCGATGAGACAAGACTAACTACTACCAATTGATACCATGAAATTGGGGTATAAAAAAAAACTCACTAACTAGCAAAGAATACAAACAAAATGTGCACACGTGGCTACATGCAGCTATCGCTTTGATCTCAAAACAAGCGCATCTAGTCATGACCGCTCATGCTGTAAACACAGTTCAGTTCAAAGTAAATGGCACAGATCCATATATGGCAATGGTCTATTTTCATATAGGCCTACTGATTGGTTATGCGAAACGGTCTGTGTAGAGTACGGGCTGAGTCATGCCGGTCAATGCTATACAATCCTACTCCAATGCATTCTGCCTTCAACAAAATCTCTTGCATAATTCGTTTTGCATACTAAATGTTGCATAGTTCACTTTGTTTTGGTATGTTGCATTAAAAGTGTCTAATATTGCGTTGATTCAACCACAATTGCCACAATAAAGGGAAACGTTGCTAGTGTTAACTAACCGGGAAAACTAGAAAGTTGAGTGAAGTTCAATCTCGTGCTTCTCTCTGTGGGCTGATATTTCTTCTGCACAGCAGGCCCGGGGGAGCTGCGCGGTAGTCTCGGGGCTATTGTGCGCCCACGCGCAGCTTAGAGGGATCATTGCTTATAACTGCTGAGGGCATGTAGGGTTGTAGGTTTAAAAATATGAATGAAGCTCTGTCATTTCTGTTAACTACAGTATATCCATTGTTCGCTACACTTGTTAGTTAAATAACGAAACAACCATGGATTTACGTTAGTCGAGTATGTGATGTTTTTGCATGCAATGCTGGTAATTTGTGATCAGTTTGTGCGGTCAAAGAACAGACAATAGAGGTTGAGTGTGGTTGTACCTCTTGACCGGAGTCCAGCACACAGAGTTTGGCACACTGCTTCTTGGCGTCCATTAGCATGTTGAACATGGTGCACACTGACAGCGACACCCGGAAGTCCGTTGACTTGCTGGCCTTCTGCATCTTGGAGTCGAAGGCGGCTTTCGTTCTTTGGGTATAAAAAGACAATTGAAAGGTGTTATGATATGGTTAATTCCTAGCAGGCTATGGAAAACACTGCTCAAAACCACATCACTAAACTCTTCCTCATTATCCTCAGTAATATCGCAGTTATAAACCAGGTATGCAGTGGTAAATGCTTAACCCCCAACCCATCACAGGTGGTGACGTCCTCCTGACCTCTGACCTTTTGACGCAAGCCTCCATCATGTCGCTGGCCATGAGCTTCAGCCTCTGCTCCAGGTGTTTGGCAAACTCTGGCTCGGGCCAGTGCAGGTCCAGGACAAACATCTGGAGGGCGTCCAACTTCCAGAAGAGGTCCTCTGAGGTTGCGGAGCCGTTACTAGGGGTTGGGGAGGTAAGAAGCCAAAGATTAACTTTGCCAAGCTTCATGGAAGTTCTGTCAGTTAAACATGAACAAATGAAAACTGAGTTACAAAGTCTGGGGTGTTGTGCTCGAGGGTTTTAAGTGAAGTACAGATGTTTTCTTGTATTACTGCTCAATAACTGAACACGTTTGACAATTTACATGGTTCACAGTTTAACATGTCAGAGTTACATATGACATGTTCTTAAGACACACCCAACAGTTCCTGAACATGTTCTACAGTGACTGAACACACCCTGGTGTCAAACTGACTGTTACTAAGGAGACTCTCAGCACACAGACAGATGGGTCTCCATCGCCACCTTCTATCCGGTGTCTACACCGCAACACATGGCAACCGGTGGCTGTAACCAGCATCCAAGTGTACAGCGAACCAGAGCGAGTGAGGGAGAGAGACAGAGGGTGAGGGGTGGTGAAGCACACTCACTTTTCTCACTTCGCCTTTAAAAGACTTACCTTCACAAGTGGGAATAAATAATTTTAGCGAAATCCGTGTTGCAATTAAATGCTCCCTCATATCCCCCCCTCATGACTAATTAGGAGCTCTCTTCTCTGAACGTCCCCTCTCCCGGGGGAATGGAACGATCCCCCACGCCCGTCTGTGCTTGCTAACGAAGTGCCAGTTTTTTTTCTTGAGCGAGGCAAGGGTAGGTGGGTGGGTGGTTTGAGTCTCCGCTGTTTCTACTGGGCCCTCAGAAGTCAACTTGTATTGTGATGCGGCAGAGTCGCGTGGAACTTCTTTGCCTGTTGTTAACGAGCTAGGTTGTTTACGTCATGTAGAATGTGCTAATCAGACCCTGACATTTTTATTTTCAGGTCTACGTAGTCTGTAGAATTATCACAAACACTCCAGGAAACCGAACCAGGGTACAGAATTTCATATATGAAAAAGCCCTTCAAAATTTTGCTTGTGGGGGATCTTGAACTGCTCATTTATGACAAAGGTTTGAGGAGAAAATGGTCACTTGACAAGTGCTGAAAACTGTTTAATAACAGTCCCAAAGATCAGCATTGAGGTTTCGAAGAAACATATTCACTGAAATCTGCAAAACGGCTACGCCTACTTACAAAATGTCAGGTAAATTAATTCCTTGCAAGCTGAAATAAGAATCCCAGTTCTTATTTAAAATTCATTAGGCATGATATACTTCACAACTCAGTGCTTAACTGAGCTGAGAATTGACCAGCATACCATAACATCACAGTTATAAACAGGTTTCAAAACAGGTGTCTCTGATACTATCCAATATACAATAAAAATACCTGAGATATGTTGGATGTGTGCACAAAAAACATGCCACAGCCGTTCCTGATCAAGGAGCCACAACATACACTTCACAAAGGAGATGCTGCTGTGCCACAAAACATTTGCCATGCTGCACCACATAACAACAACCCTCACAAGACAACAAAAACATGCTTTTATCTTGATATCAAAGAAGGTATCAGTCTGAGGTCATCAAAAGGGGCAATCAATCCCAGGAATATCTGGGCCACCTGAATTGCACAGTTAAAAGCCTCAGTAGTAGTAGACATATTGGTCTTACTATTAACATTTAAATGTGAGGGCAGATTTAAGTTTCACACTTCTACAAAATGCATTAAGCTAGTTCGATAGTTAATGGCATACCATTGGCAAAGGGAAGTAATAGAATGCGAAATAGTGTTCTTGAATTGGAGAAGTTTGACAATGACAAGACAACCACAGCACAGTCCATGCCACAGTGCCCCACTAGGTCTTGCGGCAGCCCATACACACGTGCTGTCACACAGCGGGCCCATCCAGGAGGGTGCTGAGAAGCTCGGCATCTGTGGGAGATTGACTTTGGGCAGAGGCACGCTCGGTAGGTTGTTGGTTATTGTCCTGAAAAGAAATGAACGGCAAACCAAACCAAACGACAACAAAGAAAGATGCGACAGAGAACAAAAGACAACAGAGAGATCCCGCTGAGTGTTGATGCTCCAGACTCCATGTGGTTTTGTGTCTCGTCAGTGGATGTTATCTAACCTACATTACAAACACTTATCTGTAGACATAAAAATGCAGACAGAAATATTCTAGGCTTGCTACTGTTCCTGATGAAAAGCACATCTCTGAGCTTTAAATAGCACAACAGAATGCAACTAATGACTACATTGAGGTGGGGTCCTTACTTGACGGACTGCCAGGTTTCCTGCTCGAAGCCGCGGTGGATGGACTGGGCGATGGAGGATTCCATAAGGTCTATGTAGCGCACCACCAGTGGGATGAACAGGTCCTGCAGGTGCTTGTGGAACATGCCATTGCACAGGTGAGCTGGGGGAATGAGGAAGGAAGTACGAAACAAATTAAAAGGTTTTGAATGTCAGCTTGAAGGTCTTTATACAGTTCAAGTCCTAGACTAGTTAAATCACGGTCCTTCCCTCCCACAGTCCACATTATGATATTTGCATAAACATTCCATCTTTTCACAATGTCCTGATATGCAAAGGAAGTAGGAGAAAGAAGAGGAAAGAGAGAAGAGAAAGATGCTCAGAAAGTCAGAGTAAGACAGAAAGGGCTCTATTTGAACAAACCTAATGCGATTGTAAATCTTATGTCCAGGTGTGTTTTGATATTTTTACAGCGGGAATTATGGGCGCAATAGCTGTCTGTGGCGCGAAAGGGCTGGGTTTTGATTAATAAATAAGTTGTAGGTGTGATGAGGGCTTGACCATTCACAGGGCAATCAACATGTTCGATGGCTTAATACTGCATGTGGTTATCTCAAGTGTTTGCATTGTCATCGACTCCAATTTGGCTGGGGGGCACAGAATATTCTCATCCTAGTCCATTGTATATTGATACGTTTATTAAATAGCATAGGTTACAGTAAAAAATAATAGCAACTGTAAAATACATCCAGTTTTTGCTAAATATAGTATATTTGGAGTGTTGGCAGTCAACATTGTTGTAATTGCTTCAATGAGTAGGCTTATAGGCCATACATGTCTTTATGCATTTGTCCTAAAAAGAAATTATACTAGCCTCCCCTTAAAATGTGTGTGAGGCATGTTCGCAATAAGCAAGATATAGGCCTATGTAACGTTGAGGTGGCATTATAGGACTGAATCACTTGAATATGTTTGGAGGAGCATTATAGGCCTGAATCACTTGAATATGTTTGGAGGAGCATTATAGGACTGAATCATTTGAATATGTTCGGAGGAGCATTATAGGACTGAATCATTTGAATATGTTCGAAGGAGCATTATAGGCCTGAATCATTTGAATATGTTCGAAGGAGCATTATAGGCCTGAATCATTTGAATATGTTTGGAGGAGCATTATAGGCCTGAATCATTTGAATATGTTTGGAGGAGCATTATAGGACTGAATCATTTGAATATGTTTAGAGGAGCATTATAGGACTGAATCATTTGAATATGTTTGGAGGAGCATTATAGGACTGAATCATTTGAATATGTTTGGAGGAGCATTATAGGACTGAATCATTTGAATATGTTTGGAGGAGCATTATAGGCCTGAATCATTTGAATATGTTCAGAGGAGCATTATAGGACTGAATCATTTGAATATTATAGGACCATGTAAATTGTGAGATCTACAAAAGCATGATGTAAAACCCTCATGAGTAGACCATTTAGAAACCTGATATTGATTAAAAAAGAAAAAAAGAAATTGTATTTATTTTATATCTTATCACCTTTAATGCTGCATTGTTGGAAATGGACCCGTAAGCATTTTACTGTTAGTCTACACCTGCTGTCTACGAAGCATGTGACAAATGACATTTTATTAGACATTTTATTTTGATATGGTACTTGGCTAATGCATGGCCAGGATAAGAAAGACATTGGTGTTGAAGCCTCTTTCATTAGAGTAGGGTAAGGGTAGCCTACTGAGGGATTCATTTTTAATCTAATGAAATGGAAAACAAGCAATTGTTAGAGGAATATACAAGGGTCTTTGGCATCATCTCATCTCTTGTTCCATTATGGGCATTTAGATATGTAGCCAACAGTACATACAGTGCATTTGGAAAGTATTCAGACCCCTTCACTTTTTCCATATTTTGTTACGTTACAGCCTAATTCTAAAATGTATAAAATTATTTTTTTCCTCATCTACACTCAATACCACATGACAAAGTGGAAACAGGTTTTTAGACATTTTTGCAAATGTATTAAAAAATAAACAGAAATACCTTATTTACATAAGTATTCAGAACCTGCTATGAGACTCGAAATTGAGCTCAGGAGCATCCTGTTTCCATTGATCATCCTTGAGATATTTCTACAACTTGATTGGAATCCACCTGTGGTAAATAAAGTTGATTGGACATGATTTGGAAAGGCACACCTGTTTATATAAAGGTCCCACAGTTGACAGTGCATGTCAGTCAGAGCAAAAACCAAGCCATGAGGTCAAAGGAATTGTCCGTAGAGCTCAGAGACAGGATTGTGTTGAGGTACAGCCCTGGGGAAGGGTATCAAAAAATGTCTGCAGTATTGAAGGTCGCCAAGAACATAGTGGCCTCCATCATTCTTAAATGGAAGAAGCTTGGAACCACCAAGGCTCTAACTACCCTAGAGCTGGCCGCCTGGCCAAACTGAGCAATCGAGGGAGATGGGTTTAAGTCAGGGAGGTGCCAAGAATCAGATGGTCACTCTGACAGAGCTCCAGAGTTCCTCTGTGGAGATGCAAGAACCTTCCAGGACAATCATCTCTGCAGCACTAAATACCTGTTTTTGCTTTGTCATTGTAGGGTATTGTGTGTAGATTGATGAGGGAAAAAAACATTTTAGAATAAGGCCGTAACGTAAGAAAATGTGGAAAAAGTCAAGGGGTCTGAATACTTTCCAAATGCACTGTATGGAGAGGGTTTTACACACATTCAAAATAATAACAGGCGCTGGCTAAATGAATGTACAACACATAGATGAAAAGGGGATGTCCACTCACTGTTTTGCTGCTCCAAAAAGTGATATTTTAATAAAGATGATTTTTTTTTTTTAAATAACATGTTTCATAAAAGCTTTGGTGATTAAGATTTATTTCAAAACAGTCTCACGAGCTCAAACCTTTATGGACAGTCTTGGCTACTTAGCAAATGTATTGGGCAGAACAACAACAAAAAAACAGCCTTTATTGAGAAGAGGGGAGGCTGTGCTTGATCTTTAATCGAATAAAACTTAATGGCAAAAACATTCGTTTTTTTTATATGTTGCTAAATATGAGGTTCACAGGCACAAAAAGTACATCTCTCTTGTTCCATGTGCACATGGGCACTGTGCGTTGCAGCTGAATAGGCTGTGGTTCCGCTGTCAAAATCCATGCCATAACCAACCGTGTTACCGCTAAGACCTCCTTTGTGCTAAATTAAATTGTCACTTTTGCACTGGTTTTTAGGGACACACCTCAGCACAAGCGAGCTGATGTTAGTTATGTAAATTGCCGAACATGGTGTTAGACATGTAAATTGCTGAACCTTTACATGCAGAAATTGACATCTAACGTGCGTTTGACACTTCCGCCACCTTGGCGCCAGCCGAAAATAGAGCCCAGAGAGAGAGATTCGCAGAGAGAGAGAGATTCGGAGAGAGAGAGAGAGAGAGATTCGGAGAGAGAGAGAGATTCGGAGAGAAAGAGAGAGAGAGATTTGGAGAGAGAGAGATTCGGAGAGAGAGAGAGATAGAGAGGAGACAAAGGAAGAGAGCACATAGGACTCCTGTTGGTCTCTCAGGGCTTCATTAGTCCTAATTTCCCATCACTCTGTTCCTTCATATCCCATTATTCTGTTCCTTCATGATTAACACTTGCCTTTTTACCCTCCTGAGAGCCCACGGCTCTTCTCCCAACAAGTTCCTGCATCACGCAACACATGCAGACACTAAAGTGAGCATTTAGTTAATCCTTAGTACACGTGGATATTAAGACCTGGTGTGATAAATGAAATATGTTTTGTTCACACTACAAAACAATCATTAAAATGTGGTATTACAAACAATAATGCTTCAATTCTGACTATGTATTTGTTCATTTATCACACAGTATCAACATAGCCTCTTTTCACCTTTCTGTACATGTTTATTATTACTCGCATATGTAAAAAAAGATATATTTGGGTTTGAGGCAAGTATCAGACAACGGCATTTGACAACATGGAGATCCTGAATGATGTAGGAACTGTCGGGGGACGAATCCTAAAAGGCAGACTTGACCTTGCAGGTCTATAGCTAAGCAACTATGAAAAATAAACTCACAAGTGGAATTGCAGCCTTTTTTCTTTTATCCTAACAATATCATCAGCTTAGACATTTTACAACTATTTTATCTCATTCACTAAAGGCATCATTAATCAAAAACAGGCTCCTCACCTGCAGTAAGTCAAAACAAAAATATTCCTCATTATGTTACTCTTCAAATCAAATAGTTGTTATGACAGTTGGAATAATTGCAAGATTAATGGAGAGTGGTAATAACAGAAAATGGAGAAAAAAACCCACAATAATGATATTTTGCCTACTCCTTACATAATTAGAATTTTATTTTTGAATGTAATTGCCCTTAAGCTGCCTGTCTTTCTGCTCTGGGTGAGGCTTACATAGACAATGTAAAACAACACTTCAGATGTAGCCAACTCTCACTTGGCAATGAAACAAAGGCTCGGAGCTAAGAGTGGATAAGGGAGAAGAGAGAGGGAGAAAGTATGAAAGAGAGAGAGAGTTTGATAGTACACACAAGGGCAAACACCTGGATGCCACACAGACTTTACACTCATGGAATTAAAATAAGTATTACACATGGTGGGAGCAGGTCAATAGTACTGAGCGATTAACAAAACATGATGTCAGTTACATTTTTGGAATTCCATTTTGTTCGTTTTTTCCTATGAGCTCAATGAGCAGTTTCTCTAGAGAGAAATCAGATCAAACCCAAACTGTGCAATGTAATAGGGAGTTGTAGTTTCCAACAGGCCAATATTATACATCATTTAGTGCAGAAAACGTGTTAATTAACTACAGTGACCATAATCCATTGTGCGCCTATTTGTCCGGTCTGTGTGGGTCGACACGGAGAGAAAAGACAGAAGACGCATGATCAAGAGGGATAGTGAGCAGTTGCTTCGCAAAGGTATATCTACCTGAAAATACATGATCTAAGTGATTGATAGTTGGTATTCAGCAGTCATAAAAGTATGCCTTATTTAGAACTACTAAAATTGTGATTTTGTAATACAGGATAGACAGCAGCTCTATAGAGATGAGACGATGACTTCACAAATAAAGTCATCAAATAAAACAAATGTAATATACACAACAACTTCAATATTTTATTAAAGTAAAGTGAATAAATGATGGTCAATAGTAATGGGCAGTCACTACCATCATGGGACTTGTATTCATTGTTTTATTCTGTGTTGTATGAGCATTCAACCCACATAATGCATAGTGCATTTAATGTTTAAAAAATAATTGGAATTTAAATCCGTTATAAAAATGTATAATTGATCCGTAATGACCTCAAAAAGCAGTAATTGCTCAGCACTACAGGGCAAATAATTAGAACTAAATGAGACAAATGTTTCGGTCTATGACTTGTTATCAGAGTAACCATTGCATGTTTACGAGTGGCCAGACATGTTGGAAAAAAGGGAAAACTACAAACCTTTGTTCGCTGATTAGTGAGCAAAGAAATCCAAATGGAGGACAGCCTGGTGAGACAGGTGCCTCAAACCGCACTAATACTCTCCTGTCTATGTGACACTGCTCCTCGCATTACAGGAGGTGACAGGTAGAGTCTTTAGCTGACAGCCCCGCGCCAGCCCCCTGATTTTACGATCGTGTTTCGACATCCGTTACCATCGTTTTATCTGCTTTTCATTTCTCATCGTTACCTCAGTGATGATGTTAATTATTGTGTTGCCCACGCAAGGACGGGAGCTCTAAGCACAGTTAACAACTTCTCCGAACGAGTGTTGTTTTGCACCGCTGGTGTTAATTAGGACTCTTAGTGGCATGAACATGCTCCGAGAAATACGGGATGTGTTTTGAAGACAGCTCAGGACAGGGAGGTGCCGAAGGCCATGCTTTAAATAGGGACAGAATGGAGTGTCAGGTGACAAAATAACTAGAGGGAACACTTCAGGGAAATACGCCACTCACAGTTACTGAACTGGAAGTTGTTGAACTGTGCACATGAATCAGTGATGCGTTCGTAGGCTACACTTTAAATCAGTTTTGGGAGGCTAAGCATAGGGTCAGAGGTAGATTAAGGGGGACACAGGGAGAACTGAGAACTCACGGTCACAACGCAGGAAGTTGTTAAGCAGCTGGAATAAGGGAAAGCTATCCCATGAGTCAACGGGCTGGACTTGTAGAGCACCATCCATGTCGACGGTGTAGAGAGACAGGAAGGTCTCTGCGTGCTCCGCCATCATCTCCGGCCACCACGAGAATGCCTAGAACAGAGCGGGAAGGAGAGAGAGCAGAGGGAAGAAGATAGCGAGAAAGAGAACAAAAAAGAAACAAAGAAAAGGGGGAGAAGGCTAAATAAATAAATAAAATAATACATTAAAAAAGGCCAAGTCAACACAAACCACTCTCTCTAGTTTACTCTGGTGAAGAATAGTTGGACATACAATGTAAAATGACACAATCAGAGCAAGATGGAAAGAAGTGACAGATGGATAGAGAAAAGACTGCTATGAAAAATAAAAGATCTTAAAAAAATCAAAACAATCTAATGAATGAAACCAAGAGAGAAAGAGCCAAATGGGTGATGGGTAGCATAAAGAAGGGACCTTGAGCACACAATGGACTCCAACACTTAAAAAGATGAATCACATATTGGTTATTACATTATGCTTCCAATGTGGCGCTTCAATCTCCAAGGTGAGGCTAGAAAAAGTTATTAAAAAGGCACAGACAGATATGTGTTTTTAACCTGCAATGTTCAGAGCGGAATAAATACAAAGCTCATCTGAGAACAGCAATAACTTATAATTTAGTGGTCATACTATCAGAAACAGTATCTATAATAGCAAAGAAATATGTGATAGTGTGTGACTAGGTGGCCAGTTTATTAGGTACACCCACCTAGTACCCGGTCGGACCCCCCTTTGCCTCCAGAACAGACTGAATTCCTCGGGGCATGGAAACATTGCTCAATTGGTATCAAGGGACCTAATGCGTGCCATTGAACATTCCCCACACCATAATATCACCAGCCTGTACTGTTGACACCAGGCAGGGTGGGGCCACGGATTTTGCTGGCGCCAAATCCTGACTCTGGAAATGGGATTCGTCGGACCAGGCAATATTTTTCCACTCCTCAATTGTCCAGTGTTGGCGATTACATGCCCACTGGAGCCTCTTCTTCTTGTTTTTACCTGATAGGAGTGAAACTTGGTGTGGTCGTCTGCTGCAATAGCCCATCCGTGACAAGGACCAATGACTTGTGCTTTCAGAGACGCCGTTCTGCACACCACTGTTGTATTGCATCGCTATTTGCCAGTTTGTGGCCCGCCTGTTAGCTTACGCGATTCTTGCCATTCTCCTTGGACCATGCTTCTTGACATTCTATGACCTCCCAGGTCCACCCATGGCTGCGCCCCTGCCCAGTCATCTATAGATTAGGGTTTAATTTAGTTATCTAAATTTACAGATTTCCTTATATGAACTAACTCTGTAAAATCGTTGAATTTCTGTTCAGTATAAATGTATTAGGGCCATAAATCTATGGATTGCACATGACAGGGAATACAGATATGCATCAGTTGGTGACAGATACCTTGGATCAGAAAACCAGTCCGTATCTGGTGTGACCACCATTTGCATTATGCAGTGTGACATCTCCTTCACAGAGTTGATCAGGCTGTTGATTGTGGCCTGTGGAATGTTGTCCCACTCCTCTTCAATGGCTGTGCGAAGTTGCTGGATATTTCCAGGAACTGGAACATGCTGTCGCACACGTCGATCCTGAGCATTCCAAACATGCTCAATTGGTGACATGTCTGGTCAGTTTGCAGGCCATGGAAGAACTGGGACATTTTCAGCTTCCAGGAATTGGGTAAAGATCCTTGCAGCATGGTGCCGTGCATTATCATGCTGAAACATGAGGTGATGGCGGCAGATGAATGGCACAACAATGGGCCTCAGGATCTCATCACGGTATCGCTGTGCATTCAAATTGCCATCTATAAAATGCAATTGTGTTCGTTGTCCGTAGATTACGGCTGCACAATACGATAACCCCACCACCACGGGGCAGGCACTCTGTTCACACCGCCGACATCAGCAATCCGCTCGCCCACACAACGCCATACATGCTGTCTGCCATCTGCCTGGTACAGTTGGAACTGGGATTCATCCATGAAGAGCACACTTCTCCAGCTTGTCAGTGGCCATCAAAGGTGAGCATTTGCCCACTGAAGTCTGTTACCACACCAAACTGCAGTCAGGTCAAGACCCTGGGAGGACAACAAGCACGCAGATGAGCATCCCTGAGACGGTATCTGACAGTTTGTGCAGAAATTCTTCATTTGTGTCAGATGATCCCGCAGGTGAAGAAGCCGGATGTGGAGGACCTGGTCTGGCATGGTTATACCTGGTCTGGGGTTGTGAGGTCGGTTGGATGTACTGCCAAATTCTTCATAACGACATTGGAGGCGGCTTAACGTTCAATTCTCTGGCAACAGCTCTGGTGTACATTCCTGCAGTCAGCATGCCAATTACACACTCCCTCAAAACTTGAGACATCTGTGGCATTGTATTTTCTGACAAAACAACACATTTTAGAGTGGCCTTTCTTGTCCCCTGTACAAGTTGAACCTGTGTAAGGATCATGCTGTTTAATCAGTTTCTTCAGATGCCACACCTGTCAGGTGGATGGGATTATCTTGGCAAAAAATAAATGCTCACTAACAGGAATGTAAAAAAATTTCTGCACAACATTTTTAAGAAATAAGCTTTTTGTGTGTATGGGAAACTTCTGGGACCTTTTATTTCAGTTCATGAAACATGGGTCCAACACTTTACATGTTGGATTTATATTTTTGTTCAGTGTATATCACACAAAAGAAGAAAAGGTTCAAAAGATGGATGTGCACTCAAACTCTTTTCATGTCTTGGTGGGACTAGCCATTATACATGTACTGTAGTTACAAACCCAATCACTTACAGTGATTATTGAATACAATATTTGCTTAAAGTTCTGACTGGTCCTTGACTATTGTTACGGTGTGTCAATGTGACTACATACCGGTATGTTTTGTTTGTGTCAATATTGTGTACGACACACCATCTATCAAGGAAGTTAGTATAGGAGATTTTAGTTCATATCCACAAAGTTAGTATAGGAGATTTTAGTTCATATCCACAAAGTTAGTATAGGAGATTTTAGGTCATATCCAGGAAGTTAGTATAAGATTTGAGGTCATATCCAGTAAGTTAGTATATGAGATTTTAGGTCATAATGGAGCTTGACAAAGTCATGTTCTTGGCTCTAAGTCAATGGGACATTTAGCAGGGCTGCTGTTGCTTTTCATGACTGCATTGTCTACATGCCCACCCAAAAGAGATGCTTCCTACCCTACTCAGTGGTCGCCATGTGACGAGAGAGAAAAGTGCAAAGAGCCCAATGAAGCACAAGGGGGAGGAATGTGACAGATTGATTGAAGGTCGTTGTTCCTGTGTGCGTGAGTCCATCCGTCTGTGTGTGTGTGTCTGTCTGTATGTGTCCATCTGTGTGTGTGTGTGTGTGTGTGTGTGTGTGTGTGTGTGTGTGTGTGTGTGTGTGTGTGTGTGTTAGTGGGCGTTTGCGGCAGATAAAACACTAGGCTGGCGGTCAGAGAAGGTGCATGTCCCATCGCTATACCTGGCCTTGAGGGCCATTGTCATCATCCTTTTCAGATGTGCCTTTTCAGCGCTCTGTGCAAATCAACACAATTAAAAAGAGTGCCTTTGCGCCACACGATTTGTTACCTATCGCCAACCCCCTCAATTCACACCAACAGGCATCCTCACATAACTGCAGGAAAGAACTCACAAAATGCTGTCTCTAAGTGAGATTCAGAGAAAGATGGAGGAATAAAAATGTAAGGTATATGACTGAAAGCAAGGGCAAACGATATAGATGCATGTCAAGAAACACTGAATTGTAGCAACATTTGGGTACAATAATCACCCCAAAACCTGAATCCTTAGATACCCAGAGGGTAGAATTTGGTATCATGGGACACAAATATTCAGCAGTCCACCAGGACCACAACCTGTCGTGGATCCACCACATCGCACCTTAATGACGGTTGATGTCTCAGTATCAACCATCTCGATGAAAACCATGAACAGAGCTTGACAGGGTATGAGTGAAGAGTGGTATACTGTATGACTGACAGATGTTGACAGGCTTTGGGACGTAACACAATTTGATGGACATGACAGACACACAGATAGAGTTTTCTTTAAGAAACACTTACCTCTCTTCCCTTTCCAATTCATATCAGAAGAAGAGGGAAAGTGAAAGACAGAAATTAGAGAAAGTGAAGGTCTCTCTTTGCATTTTTCACTTGGTATAAAATACTAAAAAGGGTCATTTGATTTCCACACATGCTGAAAACATGGAAACATTTTAAAAGGACCATGTCTCATTTGTGGTCATGACAGCCACAGATTAGCAGCCACTTATAAATAGCGCTGTCACTCAGAAACAGATGTCTGAAGCCACACTGCCTCTTATTTGACAAGTACAGTGCATGCGGATAGTTTTCAGACCCCTCAACTTTTTCCACATTTTGTTATGTTACAGCCTTATTCTAAATTTGATTAAAGTGTATTTTTTCCCCTCATCAATCTACACACAAACCCCATAATGACAAGGCAAAAACAGGGTTTTAGACATTTTTTACATAAGCATTCAGACCCTTTACCTTCGGCAGCGATTACAGCCTTGAGTCTTCTTGGGTATGACGCTACAAGCTTGGCACACCTGTATTTGGGGAGTTTCTCCTATACTTCTCTGCCGATCCTCTCAAGCGCTGTCAGGTTGGATGGGGAGCGTCGCTGCACAGCTATTTTCAGGTCTCTCCAGAGATGTAAGATTGGGTTCAAGTCCGGGCTCTGGCTGGGCCACTCAAGGACATTCAGAGACTTGTCCCGAAGCCACTCCTGCGTTGTCTTGGCTGTGTGCTTAGGGACGTTGTCCTGTTGGAAGGTGAACCTTCGCCCCAGTCTTAGGTCCTGAGCGCTCTGGAGCAGGTTTTCATCAAGGATCTCTCTGTACTTTGCTCCATTCATCTTTCCCTCGATACTGAATAGTCTCCCAGGCCCTGCTGTTGAAAAACATCCCCACAGCATGATGCTGCCCCGACCATGCTTCACTGTAGGGATGGTACCAGGTTTCCTCCAGACGTGACGCTTGGCATTCAAGCCAAAGAGTTTAATCTTGGTTTCATCAGACAAGAGAATCTTGTTTTTCATGGTCTGAGAGACTATAGGTGCCTTTTGGCAAACTCCAAGCAGGCTGTCATGTGCCTTTTACTGAAGAGTGGCTTCCGTTTGGCCACTCTACAATAAATGCTTGATTGGTGGAGTGCTGTAGAGATGGTTGTCCATCTGGAAGGTTCTCCCATCTCCACAGAGGAACTCTGGAGCTCTGTCAGAGTGACCATCGGGTTCTTGGTCACCTCCCTGACCAAGGCCCTTCTCCCCTGATTGCTCAGTTTGGCTGGGCGGCCAGCCCAGACAAAGGAAGAGTCTTGGTGTTTGGAACCACAAAGGAAGAGTCTTGAAGGTTCCAAATTTCTTCCATTTAAGACAGACGGAGGCCACTGTGTTCTTGGGGACCTTCAATGCTGTAGACATTTTTTGGTACACTTCCCCAAATCTGTGCCTCGATACAATCCTGTCTGAGCTCTACTAACAATTCCTTCGACCTCATGGCTTGGTTTTTGCTCTGACATGCACTGTCAACTGTGGGACCTTATATAGACAGGTGTGTGCCTTTCCAAGTCATGTCAGATCAATTGATTAGAGTGCACCTGTGGTAAATTCACATTTTATAAACATCTCAAGGACGATCAATGGAAACAGGATGCAACTAAGCTCCTTTTTGCTTTGACATTTTGGGGGTATTGTGTGTAGATTGATGAAGGAAACAATTACTTTAATCAATTTTAGAATAAGGCTGTAACGTAACAAATGGTGGAAAAAGTCAAGAGGTCTGAACACTTTCTGAATGCACTGTATATGTGTTGTTTGTGGATGTCTCAACACCTATGATTGAGCAGTTTTACACTGTACCATAAGAGCGACCTGTGTGTATGGGCTGTGGGCGTTGTTTTCATCTCTGCCCGCCAAGATTTTACTACAGTGTTGGCAATTGATGTGTCATCTTCCACTTTGGCACACAGCTGCCAACACAGACCCAGGATAGAAACAAACAGCTCTACCCCTCTCAAAGAGTGCAGTGTATAAAGTCAGAACATCTGCTGTTTCAGCCACTGCCTATCACCCAGGGAGTACACCAAGGCTTGATCCTAGGCCCCACACGCTTCTCAATTTACATCAACAACATAGCTCAGGCAGTAGGAAGCTCTCTCATCTATTTATATGCAGATAATACAATCTCAAACTCAGCTGACCCCTCCCTGGATTTTGTGTTAAAAGCTCTACAGCAAAGCTTTCTTAGTGTCCAACAAGCTTTCTCTGCCCTTAACATTGTTCTGAACACCTCCAAAACAAAGTTCATGTGGTTTGGTAAGAAGAATGACCCTCTCCCCACCAGTGTGATTACTACTTCTGAGGGTTTAGAGCTTGAGGTAGTCACCTGATACAAGTACGGCTAGACGGTACAACATCCTTCTCTCAGCACATATCAAAGCTGCAGGCTAAAGTTAAATCTAGACTTGGTTTCCTCTACTGTAATCGTTCCTCTTTCACCCAGATGCCAAAGTAACCCTGATTCAGATGACCATCCTACCCATGCTAGATTATGGAGACGTAATTTATAGATCGCTGTCGAGCGGCTAGATGTTCTTTACCATTCGGCCATCAGATTTGCCACTAATGCTCCTTACAGGCCACATCACTGCACTCTATACTCCTCTGTCAACTGGTCACCTCTGTATACCCAATGCAAGACCCACTGGTTGATGCTTATTTATAAAAACCTATTAGGCCTCACTCCCCCATATCTGAGATACCTACTGCAGCACTCATCCTCCACATACAACACCCGTTCTGCCAGTCACATTCTGTTAAAGGTCCCCAAAGCACACACATCCCTGGGTCGGTCCTCTTTTCAGTTTGCTGCAGCTAGCGACTGGAACGAGCTGCAAAAAACACTCAAACTGGACAGTTTTATCAACATCTCTTCATTCAAAGACTCAATCATAGACACTCTTACTGCCAGTTGTGGCTGCTTCGCATGATGTATTGTTGTCTCTACCTTCTTGTCCTTTGTGGTGTTGTCTGTGCCTAATAATGTTTGTGCCATGTTTTGTGCTGCTACCATGTTGTGCTGCTACCATATTGTTGTGATGTTGCATTGCTGCCATGCTTTTGTTGTTGTGTTAGGTCTCTTTTTATGTAGTGTTGTGGTGTCACTCTTGTTGTAATGTGTGTTTTGTCCAATATTTTTAGTTTATTTTTAATCCCAGCCCCCGTCCCCGCAGGTGGCCTTTTGCCATCATTGTAAATAAGAATTTGTTCATAACTGACTTGCCTAGTTAAATAAAGGTTAAATATATATATATTTTTTAAGTGGTTTAAAGTTATTAGATCAACGCCTTCTTGTGTGGCACAGGCAGGAATCATCATTCCTACGTCTGGTAAGATGAGGGGTGGGGGTGTGTGTCTATTTGTCAATAACAGCGGGTGTGCAATGTCTAATATTAAACAAGTCTTGAGGTATTGCTCGCCTGAGGAAGAGTACCTCATGATAAACTGTAGATCTACCAAGAGAGTTCTCATCCACATTATTCGTAGCCATCTATTTACCCCCACAAACTGATGCTGGCACTAAGACCGCACTCAACGAGCTGTATAAGGCCATAAGCAAACAAGAAAATGCTCATCCAGATGCGGCGCTCCTAGTGGCCGGGGACTTTAATGCAGGCAAACTTAAATCCGTTTTACCTAATTTCTATCAGCATGTCACATGTGCAACCAGAGGGAAAAAAAACTCTAGACCACCTTTACTCCACACACGGAGATGCATACAAAGTTCTCCCTCACCCTTCATTTGGCACATCTGACCATAATTCTATCCTCCTGATTCCTGCTTACAAGCAAAAATGAAAGCAGGAAGTACCAGTGACTCGCTTAATATGGAGGTGGTGAGATGACGTGGATGCTACGCTATAGGACTGTTTTGCTAGCACAGACTGGAATATATTCAGGAATTCATCCAATGGCATCGAGGAGTATACCACCTCAGTCACTGGCTTCATCAATAAGTGCATCGATGACATCGTCCCCTCAGTGACCATACGTACATATCCCAACCAGAAGCCATGGATTACAGGCAACATCCGCATCTAGCTAAAGGCTTGCACTGCCGCTTTCAAGGAGCTGGACACTAATCCAGACGCTTATAAGAAATCCTGCTACGCTATCAGACGAACCATCAAATAGGCAAAGCGTCAATACAGGATAAATATTGAATCCTACTACACCGGCTCTGGCGCTCGTCGGATGTGGCAGAGTTTGAAAACTATTACGTACTACAAAGGGAAACCCAGCTGCCCATTGACACGAGTCTACCAGACTAGCTAAATGCTTGCATGAGAGCACCATGCATGAGAGCACCAGCTGTTCCCGGACAACTGTGTGATCACACTCTAGTTGATGGGGACCATAGTCCCTGTACCCAAGGAAGCGAAGGTAACCTGCCTAAATGCGAAGGTAACCTGCCTAAGGTAACCCGTCTGAGAATGCTGTTCATTGACTACAGCTCAGCGTTCAACACCATAGTGCCCACAAAGCTCATCACTAAGCTAAGGACCCTGGGACTAAACACATCCCTCTGCAACAACACATCTGCCACGCTGATCCTCAACACTTGGGCCCCTCAGGGGTGTGTGCTCAGTCCCCTCCTGTACTCCCTGTTCACCCACGACTGCGTGGTCAAACACGACTCCAACAACATCATTAAGTTTGCTGACAACACAACAGTGGTAGCCCTGATCACCGACAACGATGAGACAGTCTATAGGGAGGTGGTCAGAGACCTGGCAGTGTGGTGCCAGGACAACAACCTCTCCCTCAATGTGAGCAAGACAAAGGAGCTGATGACTACAGGAAAAGGCGGGCCAAACAGGCCCCCATTAACATCAACAGGGCTGTAGTGAAGCGTGTTGAGAGTTAAGTTCCTTGGTGTCCTCATCACCAATGAACTATTATGGTCCAAACACACCAAGACAGTTGTGAAGAGGGCACGACAACACATTTTCCCCCTCAGGAGACTGAAAAGATTTGTCATGGGTCCCCAGATCCTCAAAAATGTCTACAGCTGCACCATCAAGAGCATCCTGACCGGTTGCATCACCGCCTGGTATTGTAACTGCTCGGCATCTGACCATAAGGCGCTACAAAGGGTAGTGTGTACGGCCCAGTACATCACTGGGGCCAAGCTTCCTGCCATCCAGGACCTATATAATAGGCGGTGTCAGAGGAAGGCCCAAAAAATTGTCAAAGACTCCAGTCACCCAGGTCATAGACTGTTCTCTCTGCTACTGCACGGCAAGCAGTACCGGAGCGCCAAGTCCAGGACCAAAAGGCTCCTTAACAACTTCTACCCCCCAATCCATAAGACTGCTGAACAATTTATCAAATGGCCACCCGGACTATTTACAATATAATATATTGTAATATGTATATAGCCTCGCTATTGTTATTTTATTGTGTTACTTTTTATTATTTTTTAGTTTCGCTTATTTTGTAAATATTTTCTTAACTCTTTCTTGAACTGCATTGTTGGTTAAGGGCTTGTACGTTAGCATTTCACAGTAAGGTCTACACTTGTTGTATTTGGCGCATGTGACATTTTTGATTTGATAAAAAAACAAAAAAACATTTCAAGTGAAATATTTATCTATGACAAGAGTTAAGTTGTGGTTTTGAGGAGGAATATACTGACAGCAATAAAGGTATTCTGAAATCTTGAAAGGCACGCTTTGCTAAGATTAGTGACATTTGCATGAAGGAAGTACTGCAACTATTCTTAAAATACTTTATTTCTGATCTGTATATGATGGTTTGTGACTTATACTGTGATTGAGTACAGTGTTCTAAGTGTTGTGACGCTACAGCTCTGTGCACATCAGGGTTGGGGTCAATTCGGAATTTCTGAATTTAACATTTTAATTGACCACATCCCATAGGAAGCAGAATTTTAATTTAATTTGAATTGAAGTAGAATTTTACTCAAAGCTATTCAACTGAGATGTGAAACAAGAGTCTCATTCATTTGAGAAATATTTTATCAAAAGGATATGTCACATCATTAATGCAAAGAATACACATACCATTTCAAATATTAGTTTGATTATAACTCAAAGATGTCAAACAGTATTTTTACTTCGTCATGATATGTTAGATTGTTCCATTCCATACTGCAGTATTTGATCTAATGCATTCTAGGAAAAAATAAATACATCTGATTTAAAAACATATCTAAATGTAATGCAAACTCTAGAATGATTTTGTATTTTTATAAAGTAACCATTGTTTAACTAGGCAAGTCAATTAAGAACAAATTCCTATTTACAATGACGGCCTACCTCGGCCAAACCCGGACTAAGCTGAGCCAATTGTGCACCGCCCTATGGGGCTCCCACTCACGGCCGGATGTGATACAGCCTAGAATCGAACCAGGGACTGTAGTGATGCCTCTTGCACTGGGATGCAGTGCCTTAGACTGCTGTGCCACTCAGGATGCCCTTCTAGCGAATCAGAAACAAGTATTTAACAACGCTGTGGTATATTAACTGTTACTGACAACCCACAACATGATCTTAGAATATTTCCAGACCACTGTCATTATTTCAAATTGTTTTAGGAGAATGAGTGTTTCATGAAAATGAAATGTTTCAACCTTATGCTACATGGTGGTGGTAAACATACATGATGTCAAAAACATTACTATGCTGATAGAATAAATATGCCATTAGAATTGAATTAAATAATATTCTACCTCCTTTAATTCAAAGTATGCTTCCTGTGAGGTGTGGCCAATTAAATTCAAATTCAAGATCTGAATTAGAATTATGAAAAATTCGCAACTCAATTCAGAATCGACCCCAACCCTGGTGCACATTGAGTTTGTAACGGTGATAGTGTGTGTGTGTGTGTGTGTGTGTGGTAGGGCTGACACCATTAGTATGGCAGAATGGTCCTACCTCGGAATGGTGCTCATCATTCTGCTGCAGGACCTCAATACAAAGTTCTCCTAGTCGCATCATGTCCTCCAATCTCTTCTCCGGGGCAGCCTGAGCATCAGCTGTGACATTAGCACACATAAACATGCCAGCAGTGTGACATCAGCACACAGATACACTAAAACACTACCGCCACCCAGTATACTCTATTAAGAACACTGACAAACCAACATGTGCATATACTTGAACAAATCCCAGACACAGAGACATGACAGTGAAATACGACACAGTAATATCACCACGTGTGAGCCGGGCTTGCACACACCCTCGATCTGAGCATATTGGGTCAGCTGGGAGTAGTTGATAAGGGCAGCTTTCTCCAGACATTTTTTGACCATCTTCTTCATCTCCTCAGGAGGAATCGGAGTGGTAATGTCCTTCATCAAAACCTAGAATCCACAAAACAGACATCTTGTTCCTTACAAGAGTGACCGAAAACCTGATTTTAGTGGAAGACCACAAGGATAACCCAACACATTCTTGTCTGCAGTATGAATAACGGAATGCAGAGACTTGTAAACTCAAAGAATAACAATAGCCCAACTTTTTCAGCAAAACATACCCTTTCTAGCAGGGAGAGTGTCGCTTTGAGTGCGCCATCTGGTCGGCCAAAGGGGAAACAGTACCTGTGGACACAAGTGTGAGTGGACAGTGCACCTACACCATCAGATTCTGTGGGAATGCTTAACTGCGTTTTGCATCATATGATGCATCATCCGGGGATGATTTCTGTATTTTGAAAGTTACATATTAAAATATTTTGGGACTATGTCAACAATGAACTAATGAAACAAATATCAAAAGATAGTTTTTGGGTGGATTTGTCCTTTAATGCATGAAAGGAAGCCATTGCACTACATAATGCAGGACAGCCATCTATTGACTACAGATAAAACATTGATCGGCACAAATATGTAGGTTAAATTGTGGGTGATGAAGCCTCAACAAAGTAGAGGTCAGAAGTGAGAGGCAAATAGGATAAATTAAGATAGTGCTTTATTAATCCCCGAGAGGGAAAATAAATGTACTCTCTGTTTATCATATATGCATAGTCACTTTAACTATACATTCATGTACATACTACCTCAATTGGGCCGACCAACCAGTGCTCCCGCACATTGGCTAACCGGGCTTTCTGCATTGTGTCCCGCCACCCGCCAACCCCTCTTTTACGCTACTGCTACTCTCTGTTCATCATATATGCATAGTCACTTTAACCATATCTACATGTACATACTACCTCAATCAGCCTGACTAACCGGTGTATGTATGTAGCCTCGCTACTTTTATAGCCTCGCTACTGTATATAGCCTGTCTTTTAACTGTTTCCATTTCTTTACTTACCTATTGTTCCCCAAATACCTTTTTTGCACTATTGGTTAGAGCCTGTAAGTAAGCATTTCACTGTAAGGTCTACACCTGTTGTATTCAGAGCACGTGACAAATAAACTTTGATTTGATTTGAAATTTGATTGCACCAGCCAATACATACATTACCAATAAATACCCCATGACCACACATTCTCTGGGGACTCTTGACTGGTACCAAGCTGAACTACCGGACAACAGCTCTCCTAAATGTGGATATTATATTTTAAGTGGATTTGAGGTGTTCGCAGTCAAACATGTCCCTTCTTAGTGCGTGGTTAGGAATGACCAAACGACTCTTATAGCCCTTATACAACTTCACTGTGTTCCCCTTTAATCCTAAACAAACTACACGCACCCTGCTCCTGTTTGCTGCTGATCAGCATAATCCCAAAATTGTCTAGGCTATTGTTTACTGCCATTAGCCTCTCGTTGAGGAGTGAGGTTAATGACTCCCGCTGCTTTCAACAGCCCTCTACAGACTCCGTGTCCCCACCCACCCTCTCTCCTCCTTGGGGCCAGATGGAGGGCTCTTCACAGGGATGAAGGGGTTTGAAATGCCAAAGTTCAGGGATATGAATGGGGCAAGTTCATTGAACAAACCATCCTTCAAGGTCTGGATCTGTGTCAATGGCCCTGACAATAAGGCCATACAAGGCAATAATGGTGAATAGCAGCTCACAGATGTAGGGAGGACCAAGAATCCAATATACACCATTTTGCACCTGTTTAACCCATAAGAGTCTAAGCAATGTCTAAGCCAGGGGAGGGGTTATTTGATGAAAAATCATTTTTGCCCTTACTGCTATTAGCCCATACAAACACATTGAATAATGATTCACTACATGGAAACAATAGGTAGTCCCCCAACAAATCTAAAGGAAGTTTGTTCTGAAGTGTCTGTCCTATATCTGAGAGACATAAGAAAGATCAGGAAATATTTGTTGTTGTTTTATTTTATCCCTTATTTCTGGCACTAAACAATCTAAGCCCTGGGGGGTTCTATAAAGCTAATTGGAAATGTTTTAACGTCATACCAAGGGTCATTTTGCCGTTTAATTTAGAATTTTAAGACTCCATGAAGTACACCAATAAAATATAGAACAAAAATAATAGATTGAAATGTTTATTTAGCTTTACTGCTATTAGCCTGTACAAACACATTGAATAACAGATAGTCCCCCATAAAAAAAATATTAAGGAAGTTTGTTCTGAAGTGTCTGTCCTACACATCCAGTCAAAAGTTTGGACACACCTACTCATTCAAGGGTTTTTCTTTATTTTTTTAAATGTTCTACATTGTAGAATAATAGAGAATGCATCAAAACTATGAAATAACACATAAGGAATCATGTAGTAATCAAAAAAGTGTTTAACAAATCAAAATATAATTTATATTTGAGATTCTTCAAAGTAGCCACCCTTTGCCTTCATAACAGCTTTGCACACTCTTGGCATTCTCTCAACCAGCTTCACCTGGAATGCTTTTCCAACTGTCTTGAAGGAGTTCCCACATATTCTGAGCACTTGTTGGCTGCTTTTCCTTCACTCTGCAATCCAACTCATCCCAAACCATCTCAATTGGGTTGAGGTCAGGAGATTGTGGAGGACAGGTCATCTGATGCAGCACTCCATCACTCTCCTTGGTTAAATAGCCTTATACAGCCTGGAGGTGTGTTGAGTCATTGTCCTGTTGAAAAACAAATGACCGTCCCACTAAGCGCAAACCAGATGGGATGGCATATTGTTGCAGAATGCTGTGGTTGCCATGCTGGTTAAGTGTGCCTTGAATTCTAAATATATCACTGACAGTGTCACCAGAAAATCACCCCACACCATCACACCTTCTCCTCCATGCTTCACGATGGGAACCACACATGCAGAGATCATCCGTTCACCTAGTCTGCATCTCACGAAGACACACCAGTTGGAACCAAAAATCTCAAATTTGTACTGATCAGACCAAAAGGACAGATTTCCACCGGTCTAATGTCCATTGCTCGTGTTTCTTGGCCCAAGCAAGTCTTTTCTTTTGGTGTCCTTTAGTAGTCGTTTCTGTGCACCAATTCAACCATGAAGGCCTGATTCATGCAGTCTCCTCTGAACAGTTGATGTTGAGATGTGTCTGTTACTTGAACTCTGTGAAGCATTTATTTGGGCTGCAATTACTGAGGCTGGTAACTCTAATGAACTTATCCTCTGCAGCAGAGGTAACTCTGGGTCTTCCTTTCCTGTGGCGGTCCTCATGAGAGCCAGCTTCATCATAGCACTTGATGGTTTTCGCGACTGCACTTGAAGAAACTTTCAAAGTTCTTGAAATGTTCTGCATTGACTGACCTTCATGTCTTAAAGTAATGATGAACTGTTGTTTCTTTTTGCTTTTTTGAGCTGTTCTTGCCATAATATGGACTTGGTCTTTTACCAAATAGGGCTATCTTCTGTATATCAACCCTACCTTGTCACAACACAACTGATTCAAATGCATTAATGAAAGAAACTCCACAAATGAACTTTTAACAAGGCACACCTGTTAATTGAAATGCATTCCAGGTGACTACCTCATTAAGCTGGTTGAAAGAATGCCAAGAACGTGCAAAGCTGTCATCAAGGTAAAGGGTGGTTACTTTGAAGAATCTCAAATATAATACATATTTTGATTTGTTTAACACTTTTTTGGTTACTACATGAATCCATATGTGTCTTTGTCATAGTTGTGATGTATTCACTATTATTCTACAATGTAGAAAATAGTTTAAAAAAAAAAAAAAAACCTTTAATGAGTAGGTGTGTCCAAACTTTTGACTGGTACTGTATATCTTAGAGCAATCACTACCCGGACTGCTAACCTTGACTTCCTGGGCTTCTTTCAACTGAAAGAAAAAAGGCGCTGCCTCAAAACAACACTCGCTTTCGTAAGATCAGGAAAAATATTATTTTTGACGTGTATTTAACCCCTTATATTTGCCACTAAACAGTCTCCATATATACTTCCATACATTTTTTCAACTGGTGCCGGGGGACCTTCAGACGAGTGTTGAGGCCTGTGGGCGTCCTAGAGCAAAACAACCGACATGTACTGTAGTGTGTAGCCCAAATTGTTTGGACGCTACAGACAGAAGTTGGCAGATCGGCTGCACCGATTTCAGACAAGTCCCAGGACGCTTTCCATAGAAGGGTCATAATAGTTTGTAGACTAAACCATTCGGACGCTAGAGACGATTGTGATTTTGTGAAAAAACATATCTCTAGCTTAAACTGACAGATTTATAGGGATTTTTTTATTATGCTAATTAGACCTTAGGGGGTTAAATGTGTGGAAGGTTTTTATTATACTCAGTTACTAGTGCATTACTGACAGATGAAGCCTACATACCATTGTTTGTAATCATGTCAATCGTAGAGGAAGTAGTACCTAAAATGGATGATCTGGTTGTCCAATAGACTCAGGAGACGGCTTCTTATGTCCTCAAACTGTTCTCTCTCTTCCTCAGTGACTGTGCCTATCCCATCCGGCCTGAGAAAAAAAATGCAAATATTTGATGAGCATTTCATTATAGGGAAAATCTGCAGTTCAAACAACAACAAAGAGACCACCACACCACCTTTTTTGGTAAACAGCTAAGGGATGGGGCTGGAGTAAAGTAACCACTCTGAAATTCATAGACGGGGCTATGGATGCAAGGACTGACCATCCATGAAATAAAAATGATAGTTTTAACCATGTTTTGAAAATATACTGTGTGTGTTTAGAATTACATAGTTTACAAACAATGTAAAAAAAAAATTAAAAAAAAAAAGCTTATATTTTGGGTTCTGATGGTGTTGGACAGTTGCTCATTTAAGTTATATTTTTCAAGAATCAATGGCTATATATCATTCATTTAAAAGTCAACAAATGGATGTAGCAATCACAGATTGCCACTTTAATGTTTGTAAAGCTTCCATTCTCTTCTTGCCTTCCCATTAATAGGCACTCTGGGAAAAGAGAAGAAAATGCAATCACTACCCGGACTGCTAACCTTGACTTCCTGGGCTTCTTTCAACTGAAAGAAAAAAAGGCGCTGCCTCAAAACAGTTGTCTGTGTTAATGAGTTGTGCTTATAAAAGCGTATGCAGTGAGCCCCTGAACATTATGTATTAGCTTCTAGTAGGGAAGAACGAGATGTATCTGCAACAATATTTGTGACTATTGTTTTTACTTCAGTTTATTTTAGTAAATACTTTAACACTTATTTTTCTTAAAACTGCATTGTTCATTAAGGGCTTGTAAGTAAGCATTTCACTGTAAGGTCTACACCTGTTGTATTCGGCGCATGTGACAAATACCATTTGATTTGACTTGAAGTTGAAGCAGAGAAACTGAATTGTGAATTGCAATTTAGTTATGAAGCATTTACAAATTGTTTGTGTGTTGTTTACTCTGCCAAGAGAGTTACAAAAAAGCTAACTAAGGTAATTCTATAATAAATATGAGTGTAAACCATCCTATCCAAAATGTGCCTGGTTTTAGAGTAAAATAATAAACCTCACATTAGAAACATAAAAAGGGATTTAGCTGTCATAAAGGACACTATAAAAAAGAATCTCAAGAAATGGAGTAACAATGAAAAGCTTGTAGTGTATTGTGTCTGAACATCAGGCCTTCACTTCAACTGCTCTCCGTTCAATCCCCAAAAGGCCCTGGTCTACAATGAAAAACAGCCCTCTCTTCACAACAGCATTTGTAAGGACTACTTGTTCCTTAAATCCGTCAATTCATTAACTCCCCCCCTGCTGCCACCCCCTTTAACAAGCACCAGCTAATCCCAAAGGAACACACAAAAAGGATAGTGCTAGGAGGGGTGGGCGAGTATGCTCACTCATGGGATGGCAAGGACATTTTCTTTCATGTCGTGGTAAAAAGGGAGTGGATTTCTTGTTCTGTTCATCCCTCACACTCCAGCCCAAACGTCCAGATGAAGATATAAGGGCCATGTAAAGCAGCCCTCCCTCCCCATCCTTTGGCCATACACTAGGTCAGGGTTCCCCAACAGTGAATTTGGCCCGCGGGTGGTTTTAGCAAAAAAAACAAAAAAACATACAGTACTCATTCAAGGGTTTTACTATTGAAAGTTTTATCAAGCGCTATGATGAATCTGCCTCTCATGAGGACCGCTACAGGAAAGGAAGACCCAGAGTTACCTGCTGCAGAGGATAAGTTATTTAGAGTTACCAGCCTCAGATTGCAGCCCAAATAAATGCTTTGCAGAGTTCAAGTAACAGACACATCTAAACATCAATTGTTCAAAGAAGACTGCGTGAATCAGGCCTTCATGGTTGAATTGCTACAAAAGAAAGCACTACTAAAGGACACCGATAAGAAGGAGAGACTTGCTTGGGCCAAGAAACACAAGCAATGGACATTAGACTGGTGGAAATCTGTCCTTTGGTCTGATGAGTCCAAATTTGACATTTTTGTTCCAACCGCCATGTCTTTGTGAGACGCAGAGTAGGTGAACGGATGAACTCCGCATGTGTAGTTCCCACCATGAAGCATGGAGGAGGAGGTGTGATGGTGCTTTGCTGGTGACACTGTCAGTGATTTATTTAAGGCACATTTAATCAGCATGGCTACCACCGCATTCTGCAGCAATACGCCATCCCATCTGGTTTGCGCTTAGTGGGAGTATCATTTGTTTTTCCACAGGACAAATGACCCAACACACCTCCAAGCTGTGTAAGGGTTATTTGACCATGAAGGAAAGTGATGGAGTGCTGCATCAGAGGACGTAGCCTCCACAATCTCCCGACCTCAACCCAATTGAGATGAGTTGGACTGCAGAGTGAAGGAGAAGCAGTCAACAAGTGCTCAGCATATGTGGGAACTCAAGACTGTTGGAAAAGCATTCCAGGTGAAGCTGGTTGACAGAATGCCAAGAGTGTGCAAAGTTGTCTTCAAGGCATAGATAGGGTGGCTACTTTGAAGAATATCAAATATAAATTTGTTGAACACTGTGTTTTTTCATAGTTTTGATGTCTTCACTATTATTCTACAATGTAGAAAATGGTACAAATAAAGAAAAACCCTTGAATGAGTAGTCCAAACTTTTGACTGGTACTGTATATTATTTTATTATTTATAATTTTCATTGTTGGACATAAAATACTGTAAAAACACCAGGAAATCAGCTCCAAGTAATTCAAATTTTGTAAATCTGTTCCCAAGTATACCCACACATAAGAGAGAGACACGTGATCATATACAAATGTAAGCAAGGTTTAAAATGATTATGTTTTAGTTAAATATATATCTGTTTGGGCTTTTTGCAGTCAATTTGCAGTCTACAAATTATTTCCAATTACTGTCCTGGCACCCCAAACAACCCTCAAGAAAACAAAATTGTCCAGTGGCTGAATCTAGATGATCCCTGCACTAGGCCTTAGTCCCAGCCCAAGCCCATGGGTCCTGTGAGCTGACCAGTTTCTAAAATTCAAAGACAAACAAAGATAAGGAATATTTTCATTTAGCAAAGGCAACATGCCTTATACAAATATAGACACGTTAACACAAGCAAAACATCAGATTGCACGATTGATCAATACTGACAGTTTTGTGGCATGGAGTCGGACAAAGAACAGACTGTCACTCAGTTGTTCAGTCCTCTGATACAAGGATAGCAACATAGAGATGGTATGTAACATTCAAAGTGTTGCAAGGATACGAGCACTCAAAGCCTGCCTTGTTAACACCAAAAAGTTGGCAACAGGCCAAATTGAAAATACCCTGATAGACCATTAAAATCTCAAGTAGAACCCCTGTGCTTGTAACTGGCTTTTCTCTGACTGCTGTCAAATCCAATCAAACTTCCTGTCATGCTTGGCTGCACACGTCAGAGCTGGGCGCGGTGCGACAGCTTGTCGAGGGCAGACGCATTGTTGATGCTTAATGAAGCAAGCATGTTTGAGTTGGGGCTAAACGCTGACCCCCACTCACAAAGGGTTAACAGGCTCCTGGATGGGGCTGTAGGTTACTGCAGTCTTGTCGGGACATCTGTAGTTTCATGTCAGGGTGTTTACAGTGGATACGGCTCATCTGTAAGTGATGACTGTCGTCTTCGACCACGCTCCAAACCTCCGGATGTCTGGGCAAATCACATCCGACGGAGTGGGCGTCATCTGATGGTGAGTCGGCGGCCACACGTGGCAGGGCACCGTGTGCGTGTCACCTACCTTTAGCAGCATGGGGAACAGACAAGGCTGGCAGTTAGGAGAGACAGTGGATGGGTGGCATGAGGAGTCAGGGTGGCAGAAGTAAAAGCTCCGGTCACATTCCGAGCCCATGAGAGCCGGACGGCTCTGAGAAGCGGGGGATAGGAAGTGACAGGTGAGAAGGAGGTGAGCAGAAGATGTGCCCGCTGTCGCTGTTCACACGGCTCACAGTGCTGCCCTTTCGCTCCCTTTGCCATGGGCTGCTGTAACCGTGCTCCGCTCCCAAACACACCCGTCTCCATGAAGATGCAAGCCACACCTGCACAGACTCATGTTGGTGGCAAAGCTCAATGAGTCCACTCTTCATCATCTGTCAATCAAAACCAATGATCCACAAAAAGTTGTCACAAAGTTAGCAAGTGTCCCCTTTTCAAGGAACACCTTTTTCCAGAAATCACAAGCCCCTTTCACAACCATTGTACAAAGAGTGTGATTATAAAAGACTACGTAAAGGGAAATGTACTAGCGGAAATGTATTTTGTGCAACACAATCTAACCTATGACAGCTAAAAAATGGCAGCTCTGATAAGGAAATAGTACACTCAACCAGTTCTTTGACAACTATTGTTCTCAAAGTGCAAAGGCTAAGCCCCAAATGCAGGGGTGCACCCACACATCACAAGGAAAATGCATGGGTTTTGTATACGGCAGATCTGACAGATTTTTTTTTGATAATTTAAAATAAATGTTACATTCGCCAAGACCCACCCCTTTTCGTTTACAAAGACAAGTAAGTCACAGATTGCATAAGGCTGTTGCATAAAGCTACCTCCATCTCAGTCTGTGGCCTCATGCTACCCGATGCCATCTTCCACTCCCTTCCACACCCTCTCTGGCAGCACCAGAGCACTGAATAGGCATCAATTATTCAAATTAGAACTCCAACTGACAAAAAGCCAGTTCCAGCAATCTCCCCTGTTTATACATGGTGATTACACAGAGGCTAATCATTACATTCTCTAATTGGCTAAATTACTCAACAAAGAGAGAAAGCACATATATTAGCATTTATCACAGGGGAAGTCAAGCATGGGGTTATTTGAGGTAAGTGGGAAACTAATAGCCGTAAAGGCATCTACATACTGCTCCTGGCAGAACTCGGCTGTGCCTCCCATACTCCCTTAAAATACCTTCACTTGAAATACGAGGAAAAAGCAGCAATAGCACTGTTAGTCCATCTTGAGACCCAGTAGTCAGTATACACTTCCTAGATACAGTAACTCAAGAAATCTGAAATCCATTTTGAAGTTTTTGCAGAGGTCTTAGTCATGGAATTTTACATCCAAGATGTTTAGTGCAGTATTTCTCAAGTGAAAAAAATGTTCATGAAAAGTAGTTGTCTCATTGAATGACAAACACTTTATTGAAGAATCCCTACTGTTGACCAATCACCGACGAAGGGTAGTAGACTTCGGCTTCCGAACTTCGGCTTACCTCAGGGAAAAAATGTGTGCATGAAAAGCTGAAACTATATTTGTGTCCAAAGATGAAAACAAACAAAAATGTCACAAAATGTAATCATAATGGGAAGCATGCGGATGCCTTAAGAGGGATAGAGTGGAGCTGTTAAGCCGACAAGTGGCCAAGGCATACTGCTCATATCAGACTAAATACAAGAAACAAATGACATGCTTTTGACAAAAGTACTGTACCAACTCATGTCCAGAAAATATTATTATATTTCATTATAATTATTTGGTGGTCGTGAACATTTTTCTCTGTGTAAAAACCTTGGATATTTGGTTAAATCTAAACATCAACCCTCAAACATATTTAGTTTCAGAAATTGTGTGTAGAAATGAATAATGATAAACCAAAGAAAAATACATAAGAAGAAAACATGGAGGACGAAAAGGGAACAATTACCAACCTATTAAAAACTGATATAGAACCTGTATTTATTTTCTAATCATACTACGCTCCGATGCAGAGTTAACAGCTAAGTGATCATTTGTATGCAGAGACTCCGTATACGTTCTCCCTCTATCTCAAAGAAAGGAGAAATGAAAACTAGACATTGAAAGAGTGGTGGTGGGTGGTTACTATTGTGGTATTATCAAGTCCCTTTGCAGGACTCGTCTTTACATCACACAAAAGCCCACCGTTTCTCATTTACCTATTATTATCTCTTTTAACTAAATATTTCTGATTCCTTGATTTCTGAAATGTGAAATAAAAAGTATACAAGCTTTTCTATGGGTGTATGACAGCCTATAGGGGCAATGAATGGAAGAGTGTGAACAAGATTCCCACTAGGCACAGACATCAGTTTGGTTGAGTTGAAACTAACGTGAAATCAACAACAAAAAATGTCATCATGACATTGGATTTAAGTTAAAAGTTAGGTGAAAAAAAGACAAAATTCCTCTCCCTACGTTGATGACTTTTTGCAAATCCAATCAGTTTTCCACGTTGATTCCACACCATCACATTTACGTTTTTGGGTTGAAATGACGTGTAAACAACATTGATTCAACCAGTTTTTCCCAGTGGGATGAGTCTTTTCACTGGTTATAGATTTTAAAAAATCATCTTGACAATTACCATCTGAGCTCCGGAGACAACATTTCAGTTCGGCAAAAAGTAAAAGCAAAAACCTGTAGTTGCTTTAATACAACACTTAACTAATTTGTGGAGCTTTTGATGTATGTACCTATTGCCATGGATGTGGGAGGCACAGAAGGCATAGCTGTAATGTAGAAGAGTGGGGTCGACCAGGGTGTTGTTCTCAGAGTAGTCCATCAGGTCCCGGAGGTAGCTGAGGTGCCGGTGGCAGCCCCTCACACCATAGCGGGCGCAGTACTCATCCAGCACAAACACCTGACCTGGACTGAACCATCCCTGTGGACACAAACAGAGGAAAGGCTAGAGAGGATAGTTTTGACTTATTGGGATGCCTGCCACTGATGGTCTCTAACAGGATGGTCTGCCGGAATCTGTGGAGAAAAAAAAAAAAAAGATAATTACAGCTTCTTTTTTTTTTTTAAGGAGGATGGAATTTTGAACTCCTCACATATTTTTATTTTATTTGTGAAAAGATTGGAGCAAATGAATAGAGGGATGAGAAATGCGCAGTGCTGAAGTGGGGATGGAACCGGGACCCGCCGCGGGGGGACTGTATATGATTCCGTAGAAGAGAGCATTACCGTTTGACCAGACCACGGGCCATAGTTATGCCTTCTATGTCAACATTGATTGGAAACTAGATGTTTTTTATTTATATAGATCAGGGGTGTCAAACTCATTTCACCGCAGGCCACATTCAGTCTTCACCAAGGCCCGGATTGCCGCACTTAAAATGTATTATATTTCTTTGCCATCAAACTTAGCAAAAAATATTCCTCCATTTATTGCTTTTGGAATTTTCTAAACTTCCTGACTGCTAAGCTTTCATTTCGATTACTGTTTGCAAGCTGGACAGAGAGAAGAGACTAGAAATGGAGGTCCATTATTTCTACACAGTTTCCATTTGGTTTTAGACATTTCAAAGTCGATCGAGATCCTTTTGTTTTGTCATCATATTCTGATGATTATGTTTTTAGTTTTTTTACTCTCCATTATCACTGTAAATACAGACCCTCTGCAATAAGCTGTTAAAGAGAAAATCCCAGACTATTTCCAATGATTAAACAAATGAGACCAAGGTTAACCCGCCAACAATTAATTCACCAAAAAAATATAAATAAATTCACTCTAAGTAGGAAGTGATCTGAAATCTTAGAACGTTCATTAGTTCATTCATCCTGCACATAATAACTAAATTAGGCATGAATCTTAAACCTAATTAAGACGCCTCTCGGAAGGAATATTAACAAATTAGCACCTCCGCAGAGCAGTTGCCCATAACGACGCCAATAGATCCCTGGCATGGCAACCGTGACTCTTCGGGTGGCGATGGTTGACCTGGGAGCGACCCAGACATGTGCAATACTGTGCCCTACAAATCTGTCACTCTGAATCCTTTCTATTTCCAAATTAAATTTGCACTTGATACTTAAATGGAAGGCAGAATAAATCTTTCTATTTTTCTTGAGATTTAGAGTCAGAAACAACAACATGCCAATGGATACAAATGATAACGGGCTCCAATTCTTGGTCTTCCTCATACTGCAAATAATAGCAACCTACTTCTTGAGACATCCTGATAGGGACTGGGTCCGAGATTTCAAACCTGGATAGAATAGGACTCCTTCATGTCTTAAAGACTGTCAGAGACTCTTTGTACAGTCAATAAAACCTAGCTTCACTAAGTGAGTTGGAAATGACCTGACTTCACCACACATTTCCTTTTCTGTCTCTCCGTCACTTCTACTTCTCTAACTCCTCCTTTAGTTAGTCATTCTCTCTCACCATCTGAATCATTCCCTTTCTCTCTCTCCCTCTTTCTAGCGTTCATTCCCCAACTCTTTCGTTCTCCCCTCTCTTTCGTTTGTTCCCCCCTCTCTCTCGTTCGCTCGTTCGTCCCCCTCTTTCGTTCGTTCCCCCGTCCCCCCCTCTCTCGTTCTCTCTCCCATTCGTTCCCCCGTCCCCCCCTCTCTCATTCGTTACCCCATCTCAACCTCTCTTTCTCGTTCCACCCTCTCTCCTTCGTTACCCCATCTCAACCTCTCTTTCTCGTTCCACCCTCTCTCATTCGTTACCCCATCTCAACCTCTCTTTCTCGTTCCACCCCTCTCTCATTCGTTACCCCATCTCAACCTCTCTTTCTCGTTCCACCCTCTCTCATTCGTTACCCCCTCTCAACCTCTCTTTCTCCGTTCCACACCCTCTCTCATTCGTTACCCCATCTCACCTCTCTTTCT